>NC_135499.1:54531312-54558812 GCF_052857255.1 Amblyomma americanum | reverse complement strand
ATTGGGACAATACAATTCTTCGCGGCTGTTTTTCCAGTGAATTCAAAAAGCGAAGTTATAAATTGCTGATGTATGTACCTGTCGGCAGTGACGCCGACAAGCGCCTTCATATTCGGCACTGGACTGCGGGAGACACCTGCTAAGACCTGCTCGCAAAAAAAGAAAACATTTCAGATACGAAACTCCCTATCGCACTCCCCACTGCTCAACGGCCAAGTTCTCCGATGGTTGTGAAAATGTCTATAAAGGCAAATCTCGCGGCCTTTCTTAATACCAACACTGGGCTTTGCTCTTTTTTTGGGGGATGTTAGGTTTCAATCGCCGATGAAACATTTCTCAGTCGGACGTACAATGGGCAGTAATAATCAGATGTTAATGTCAAAGGCTGCTCGAAAGGGTTTAATTGAAATATTTTTTTACTTCTCAGTATAACTTACAGAGTTAGTAGGATTCACTTTGGGGCATACATGGGCCGTCACTTTACTTAGCAGTCGTCAAAAGGAAACCTAATTTTTTCGGTTGCGCCATGGTATATTGTTTGTGCACCATGGTTAAAACTTTTTGATGTCCGGTTTACCGTTTATATGGCCTGTACATTCTTGTTTCTATAGTTTCCCTGCGGCGGGAATGGTCTATTCCAAGCTGCAATGTTAAACGAGGGCAAACCCCAGTAAGGGCGGGTTTGGGGAAGTCTAGATGAGAGCTTAAAACAGACAGGCGAGTATGAGGAAGGACTGGTTATAATAAGGCACAAATTCCTGAGCCACCCATACATGCATGATATCCTTGCCGCCCATTTTTCCTATTTTCTTCAGTTTAACTGACTGCAAGAAGCAAGAAACTTTTATTTCATTTTCCTACATCCAAACGAATTGGAAAACTACATTGCTTGATTTGTAGACGAGTCGTTTGGGCAGTGAGGATTCCACCGCCTCGCGAGCCCGTTGTCTTTTCGAATAGAAGTGCAGTTGCGAGATGTCTGGTTGGGCTTGCTTCAAGTGTTTTTATTTTATTTCTTCCCTGGTTACGCTACAGCGCTCATGCATTATAGCCACACGGTGGGCTGTCCCGCAAAGAAGCTATAGAGACAGAAATGTACAGGTCCTATTGAATGTAAGCCAGAGGTACAAAAATTCAAGACATGAAGGACATGTAAAAGGACATGAGCCATGTACAAGGAGTATACCACGCCCAAGTGGAAAAAGAATAACTTAGCTACGACTAATAAGTAAAGGAAGACTGCATTCTGAGACGCATGCATTGATTAATGGAATCGCTGTACGCTCAAAATTTCTTGACTTTGATTAGAAGCATGATAATACGTGAACAAGATGATGCGAACAACTTGGCGTGCGGCGCCAACACAGCGCATAAATCCATCTTAAAGCCATATTCCAGGCTATCAAGCTATTGATTTCTCTACATATTATAAAAGAGCTGCCGCCGTGCTTTTGCAGTCAAACAAATATTCTTTAATGTTATACAAAAAGCAAACCCTTACTTTCCTGTTGTGTGCATACTCACGCTTCATGCACCATGATGCACATTTCTTGTGCACAGAAGCTATTTATGTGAGTTTGAGGGCACCAATTCTCGCGCTTAGTCTGTGCATTCATTTTTCTTAATACAATGCAGCCCGCCGATACTTTTTCTTGCTATTGCTCAGCGGTGTGTGTTGTGAAAATAGTAGATCATGCCCCGATCGATGGGATGCCACTGGGTATGATTTTTAACGCAGACTAGGTTGCCCTTTGCAGTCTAAACACTCTACTCAAACCTGGTATTCTGAGTTTCCAGCCAGGATGTTCAGGAACATTTAATATAGCTTGCCATAGGGGCCTAACTATTTTGAATTCATGTGCGCTGCGTTTGAGAGTTTTCTGTGCAAAACATTCCGTCGCGAGCAGCGTTTCATTTATATTTTGCGTCTCAAGCTCATAAGGGGGCGAACAAAAAGTGATTTTTCCAGCAATAGCAAGAAGACTTGCACGCTGCTTGTCTGCAAGTTGTAAAATTACTCTAATGCCTTTGGTGCAGCGTACCATTTGACTGTTTAGGCAGGAATCAATGAAGCGATATTATTGGGTTCACCTTGGCTCCTTTATGCTAAGCCAAATGCACTTTGCGAAATCAGTTCAAAATTCTGTCGCCCTAATGACGGGTGCAGATCTAGTGCTACTCAGTTCTCAAATATTAATGTCGGCATACGTCGGCTGAATTAAGTAGCTTGGACATTTAAACTGCTCAATGTGCAGCTGATGTTGTTGTGATTGAGAAAGTGAAGCTCGGCATACTTTATGCAAGGCGCGGGAGTGGTGAAATAGTTTCAGAAAAAGCAACGAAATGAGGGTGAGGGTAAGAGGGGGCCGATTGTTTCATAGAATAATGATGAGAGATTCGCAAGGTAATAAATGGAAGGCGAATGCGAAAAAGCAAAGATAAAGGCATTTGCCGCTCCGCGTACCGGTGACGTATGTAGTAAAACTGTTGTACCACAATGCTGCCATATTTTCAAATAGTACCTTTAACGTAATACTAAATAGGCGTATTTTTAGGCTCCTAATTAGCCCGTCACAAAAGAGCCTCCCCTCCTCGTGACTCGGTCTAGCAGTTGTGCGCCTGCGCGAGGGATTTTTACTTGTTTTCCACTTGTGTTTTAATATTTTTTGCGGTATAAATGCTGTGCTTGTTGAATAAAGTTTTCAGTCTTCAGTAGAAGCGCTTGTGTGGTCTTTCTTTCCGCGGTACTTGTATTTCTCGAGCTCAGAACGCTTTCAGCCAATTGCAACTCGCCCAAATTTTTTCTTTAACAAAAGGCTGTCATACCCACACTTTTGTTAAATCGTCGCCTCCACTTGAAAAACAGAATAATTCATTCGTCGCCGTGACAGCCAGAGAGCACCAAAATTTAAAAACAAATTTTTTCGTGCACTGTTGCATCAAACAGCTGCGTCTCCCGCTTTCGTGCACACATCCACGAAGTTTTGTTGTATGTGTCCCTGGTTCGGTCAGTGGAAGAACACCGAGTACTTGCGCGCTGTTTCAGTTCTGGTTGTTTCCACTAGCGAGTTCAACCCTGGCAGTTTCCAAGCGGGGCGTACGTATTGCTTGTTTTCTTTCGCTCTTACAACTCACCGTCTCGAAGCCGCCTAAATTAGGGCGTAAGCATTTGGATTCGTCTGTACATTCCTATATTTTTCTCGCCTGGAAGGCGACGCCTATGAGCACAGAAGCTGAGTGCACGTGCCTCTTGTATTGGTTATGTGTTCGTCATTTGCAAAGAGCACAAACCTCAGGGTTCATTTAGTTTTCCAGTAATTTTCTCAGCTTCCACATGGCGGAAACCACTGCAGAAGTGCGTGTGCATGTACCCTGTTTTTTTTTTGTTGTTGTTTTTTGCGGGGGGAAGGGGGAGTGCTTGTAGCGTATTCAGTGCGCACTGTTTGAAGTACAACTCGTTGCCTAAGCCAGTGATCGCGAGCGTGCTCTCTATCAGCACCCGATGCCTTTACAAAGGTCTTGAACCGGCACCCATTTCAGTGCCTTCTTCAGGGGTGAAACGGCCGCCGAGCAGTCACGGGAATCCCTTCCACTGTCCACACCGCAACCCCGAGACGGCCTGCTGTTCCGCAAGGACTTCTGCATTCGGGGACCGCTCTTTGTGCCTCGTCTCGAGGCATTATTAGTCAAATGTCCTGATCTACATGTCCTGGTTATCTGTATGATGCTTCCTGTGCGGACAGGGGCCTCTTTATTTTTATTTCTTTTTCTTCGCCCACACGAATATATATAATCCACTCCCGTTCAGAAGTTCTCCTCGAAAGCATTCAGTAGGACTGCAACTTTCACCTTCTTTGCATGTGTGCTCTAATGGCGTTATTCTGTGCATCACTGTCCTTCTAGTACTCGCTCTTAATGCAAATTGTTTTGGATTCTACTTGAGTGTAGCAATATAGCGTAGTGCCGTAGTGGGTAAGCTCAGCGCCTGTTAGTCTTTTTCTTCACCTTGTCCGTTTTTTGCGCTGGTCCTGGGTTTCAATAAACATGACGCGTCAAATGTATTCGTGCCAAACCGTCCGCTTTTAAGCAATATATTCTGGCACGTAAGACGCTTATCAATATACTAAGGACGTAAGAAGTGACAATGATACTTCTCCCCCTAGAGGTTTTTAGGTTTGAACATATTGTATATGCCCCACCTAAACTGCTCAGAAGAAGACCCTAAGGGCCGAGAACGTGTGATGCATCCTGTACATTCGACTCCTATTGGGCTTTTTGTATTGTCGTTATGAACTTACCATCATCATTTTCTGGTTACTTACTGGTTAACACTGGGCATCGAAAGGCCACCTTTGCTAGGATCATGTCTCGGAGTTGAATTCCCATCATCAACATGCTCTGCACAACAGCCCTCGTCAAAGTTGCGCTCGCGTGCGGCGGACTCGCTACAGCTTGAACGCCGAGTAAAATGCTTTCCTTTCCCATGGTTTGCGCTACTGTGGCTGATTAATGGCAAGTTTGTTGAGCGGATTTTTGCGGAGTGGAGGAGGGTTCAATTTTTGAAATGCATGTCTTGAGCATTCATCGTGAAAAATCAATGTAGTTTTGGAACATACGATACGAAAAATCGCGATTGAGCACGGCATTCGCAACGTTACTAAGAAACATGCGGCACCTGAACAATGAGCATCGTGAAAAATTAATGTAGTTTTGGAACATACGATGCGAAAAATCGCAATTGAGCACGGCATTCGCAACGTTACTAAGAAACATGCGGGACCTGAACAATGAGACGAAACATGAGATCCCCTCTGCGGCATCGAAGATTTTCGGTTAGCTTGTGTGCATACACGCTCTGTAGACTTCTAATAGATGAAGAAAGGCAGATTTACTATCAGTTTAGAAATAGACATTTTAAAACAACACGTGAGCAAAAAGAAATAGATTTTGAATATACCTTGGTGTATGGCTACAAATAGACAGATATTAACGTGACAGGGTTTAGTCTGGAGAGTATAAATGGCGACGGAAAAGGATTTTCATTATGTTTAGGCATGAAGATATTCCTACACCCTACTAAAAGAAAAATAGATCAACTTAAAAGAAAATTAGTGTGAAGACAGTGTACAGATCTCGAATAGAATTAAAGAAATAGCTTTACAAAAGGCTAAGAACTATAGACAGTCTATGGATCATCAGCAGACGGACAAGTACGTAATGCGGACGGCAATAGCATCCCTCTATATTACCACGAATCTTTGTAGTGTTCTTCAAAAATGCCGACAGGCCACTTTATCGCCTTTTTGGCGATGCAAGACGCGACCAGATTTATCTTGATTGATCCAATTCAGGGGAACTCGATTCTACGTTGTTCCAGAATGTTGTAGTAGTTTTACAGGCTTTCTCTAAAAATTTCGCTATCAGCTTTAAATTAAGCACGGCTAAGAGCGGCGGGCACTCTGGTCGACGGCCGCTTAGCACAATTGCTGCTACGCTACCGCCGATTGCTTCAGTCCATTTTGATCATAAGTCAGTCCAAATAAAGAGTTTTGTTTAGACGGCATTTTCTCTGTCTTTCTGCTCTGTGGATTGCAGTCACCACTTTGTGAAAGTATTTTAGACAGTCTAGAGGTTACTTTTGAGGATTGTTCGAGAGACTACTAACTAAATTACTAGGGGTGTGCGAATATTCGAAATTTCGAATACGAATCGAATATATTTGATATTCGATTCGTATTCGTATTCGAAAATTGTTATTCGTGAATTTCCGAATATTCGAAAATTCCCGAATACTCGCCAGTGATCTTATACTGCGCATTCTTTCATAAATTCGACCATGGCAAAACCAGAGTATCTGGGCAAATTCGCCGATAATCGTGGTAAAAATTCCAGGAAAACGATACAGAGGTCACATCCCCTTCCTTCTCCGCCGTTTATCACACGGACCGACCGCACCCCGACGCCGCAAGGCTTCACGTCGTGAGATTTTCCCCAAGTGGGCTTTTCCACATATCACCCATGCTGCGAACAAGATGGCCGACGGCCCGCTTCGAGCAATCGCAATGCGAAATCGGGGTTTTTTATTTAAATTTTCTGTCATACGTTACATATTTAATGCCCTCACCCGAAGAATGCGTCCCGTCGCCTTCATAACTGTCCCAAGTGTGACTTCTGCCATCCCGTTTTGTAAACTATGCTATGCGGGAAAGCCGACTTGCGGAATGCCGCGGGAGCCTCCTAAAGGGGCGCGTCGAGTAGTCACAATAGGGCAAGCGATCGTGTTAAACTCTCGCCTATTGCATGGTGCATTGTAACCTGCACAGCTCTTTAGCAGGCGTTACGGCAGGCGTGTCAACAATCGGAGGGCGTCTGTCGCTAGAGCAAAAAATAGTCTGGCTGCGTAGTTTCGGTTTCTGAGCTTCACCGCTGCCCCGCGGCAAATTCAAATGTCGGCCCGCGCAATCGCCGATGGTCCAATCCCAGCTCCGCGCGGCTTATTTCTTTTTCCTTTTTATAAACCACTCGCTGCTCCGACGCCAGTGTGTGTTCCCCGGCCCCTTGCTTGCATTTGTGTTGTTCATCCAGCACTCCAAAACTGGTGGCTTGTTACGGGCTGACAGGTGTTAGCGCGATGGAGCCGCCTCATAATGCCTTACTGCGTCTTCAGCATTTTCGGCAGCATTTTTTTTTCGGGGGGCGGGCAATTTTATTAACAGAGGCCTTCGGATGAGCCGGGTATTTCTTCCGGTCCCTTGAACTTCGAATGAATGAGGTCTACTAGTCATCATGTTATTTTTTGTTGCCAGTCTTGTCACTTTATGGATTTTGTTTTGCATGACCTCATTATAGTTTGGATACTGTTATGCTCTCTAATCAACTAGTATACATTTCTGCGCATATCATGTTTTTATAGGGTACTGAGGCAGTCTAGTTTTGTTTATTTTAGTTGCAAAGACCATGCGCTATTTTGAAAAAAAATAAGGGCAACAACGTTTGCTTGCTCATCATTTTCTGAATTTTTTTTTGTACTGAACATATATTCAATATTCGATTCGATATTCGAAGCCATTTTTTCTTCATATTCGTATTCGATTCGTATTCGAAAATTTCAATATTCGCAAATCACTATAAATTACATTTGCCCTGCGTTGAACGTACCTGCACGGCAGCAGCATTTAAACCCCGGTCCTCTTGCACGCGAGCCGGACGCTCTACCTCTACGACATCGCATGTTTGGTTCATGGGTGTTTAACGTCCAAAAGCAACATAGGCTATGAGGGACGCCGTAGTGATGGGCTCCGGAAATTTCGACCACCTGGAGTTCTTTAACGTGCACTGTATGAGGTGTACACCAAATAATCGTAGATTTTTTAACGCGGTGCGTCGACAGTAGCGCGTCGGACAGCAGAGCGCTGCGCGTGGGAAGGGTGCGTGCGAGGCGACGGCGACTAAGAGCGTGGCGTGCACGAGGAGCGGAGAGCTGACGTGTCAGAAAACCGAGGTGTTAAGGAAGACAGCGCAGCGCAGATCGGGTCATTCATGCGTGGAGGTGGCAACCGTCCGACGTTGGGTCCGTGCTGCCGTGGACCTCACTTGGATCACCGCCGCAAGCTTCCTGCGTTCTTTGCAAGTGTGAAGGTGGCAGGCGATGGACTGAGGATCCGTGCTGCCGAAAGGCACGCTTCGATAGCCTGCTTTAAACCTCTGGCGTTTCGTGACGCCGTCGACGGGACTTGACTACGTTTTTCCTGCGGCTGTCAAGATCTTTGACTGGAGACCAACGGCGTCTGCCTGTGTTCCTCTCCGCTCCTACTACCACCGGGCTCCCTTCCGCCGCGTCCTTCTACGCATCTCCAGCGACGCGTCGCACTACATCGGCCCGAGCTCGCCCTGTCTGCAAGCCATCCCCGCTTCACCTGAGACGCTAAGTACCTGGTGAACTCTTTCCTTTTATTATGTAGTGTTGTACGCTTGTTGAGTGGGTGTTTTTCTGTTGGCGTATGCGTTTCTTATTGGCCCCTTTTCCGTTTAATTATAAATACGGCTTCCTTCTGTTTTCTTTGGTATTTGGTTCTCTTGTCCTGTTGTTCGAACCTGCACGCGATAGCGTTCCCCTTCAGAAAGTCGGAGACGCGCTACCAATTCGCGACACACTGACATCACACAGTACACGGGGGTCTTTAATTGCGCCTTGATCGAAATTCGACTTCCATGGCTGGGATCGAACACATGTCTTTCGGGCCAGTAGCCGAGCGCCATAACCACTGAGCCGCCGGGGCGGCCGAATGCTAAGATGCATGGGTACACATGAACTTACTTAACAGGACACAGAATACACACAGTGACACACACAGAGAACATGCATTGAAAGACCAGGAGGCAGCAGCGAACAAAAATAATTCGACGATGAAATTAAGGAAAGCATTCGACTAAGTGGAAACCTCAGCAGTCATACAGGCGTTGCGGAATCAGGTGTAGAAGAGCCTTATGTGAGAGTACAGGAAGATATATATAGCAGCTGCACAGCTACCATAGTTCTCCATAAAATCAGCAATTAATTCCAGTAAGGATGGGCGTCAGGCAAGGAGACATAATCTCGCCCATGCTACTCACAGCCTGTTTACAGGAGGTATTCCGAGGCCTTAACTGGGAGCAGTTGGGGATATGAGTTGATGAAGAATAAGTAAATAATCTGCGATTCGCTGATGACATTTCCTTACTGAGTCGCTCAGGAGGTGAATTGCAAATCATGATTACTGACTTAGACAGGCAGAGCAGATCGATCGTTGGGTCTAAAAATTAATATGCAGAAAACCAAAATAATGTTCAATAGTACAGCAAGGAAATAGCAGTTCACATTTGGCAGTGATGTGCTGGAAGTGGTGAAGGAATACGTCTACTTAGGGCAGGTAGTGACTGTTGATCCGGATCATGAGAGGGAAATAACTATAAGAATGGGGTGGAGCGCATATGGCAAGTACTCAGAATATGAATGGCGGTTTACCCATATTCCTCAAGAGAAAAGTGTACAACTGCTGTATTTTGCCGGTACCCACCTACGGGGCAGAAACGTGGAGGCTAACGAAAAGCATTAAGCTTAAGTTAAAGACAACGCAGCGAACCATGGATTGAGAAATGATAGGCGTAACGTTAAGCGACCGGAATCGGCCAGAGTGGGTAAGGGAACAAACGCGGGTTAATGACATCCTAGTCGAAATCAAGAGGCAGAAATGGGCTTGGGCAGGGCATGTAATTCGAAGCCAAGATAACCGCTGGTCCTTAAGGGTAACGGAGTGGATTCCAAGAGAAGGCAAGCGTAGCATGGGGTGGCAGAAGGTTAGGTGGGCGGATGTGAATAAGCGGTTTGCAGGCTTAGCGTTGGCGCAGCTGGCAAAGGATACAGTTAGTTGGAGAGACATGGGAAAGGCCTTTGCTCTGCAGTGGGTGTAGTCAGGCTGATGATGGTGATGATGATTATGAATCTTACCTGCAAACATAGCCCCAATGAGAAAGGCGGCGATGAAGTTGGCATTTGTGCCGCATCCGTGTATCCATTCGGTTGGCAGTGCTCTGTTCATTGTCATTATGCAGAAAGTAAGTAAAGACATGAGTGGATAAACTGTAATATTCTTTAACTGAAGTAAGAAAATAGCATCAACCAAATTAAGATAACACGACGTTTCAGAACCAACGCAGTTCCCACCTCAGGCATTGACGGCAAGAAAAAAAGGGTGCAAAAAAAAAGAAACACAAGCCGACTTCCTCCACCAGACGCCTGCTCCCCCGCCTAGGCCTATGCCTAATCCCATTAGGGCAAACAGATGCTGCGTAAAAAGTATGTACGTACCTGCATGGTGCCTCGGAGCGCCGGCTGATATAAAATTGCGTATCGCATTTATGGGAGGAGCTGGTGTACAGCACACCTTTCCTGTCCCTGGTAGCATCGCTATATTGTGTTGGACTAATTTCCCGATAGCGGTCGTGTTTCTTAAAGTTCCGTAACTGGCTGTGTACCACTGAAAGGCTGGTGGTGCCGTCATTATAGGATCGGAATTGCTTGGTGTGAAGAAGAGTTCACAGCTGAAATAATCTGCTAGGTGCGAAAACAAATGTCAGGAAGTAGCATGAACAAAAGCATTATTACCTGCAGTGCTCGCGCTCAACAGTTTCTTACATCTTGAAACGAGTGGTGTGTGACCTTTGACGTTATAAGCATCGGTGTAAGTCGATGAGCTGCTGGAAATACGCACATAATAACCCCCACTGCCATGATACGATTGTCAGCAAAGGGAAAGAAATTTCAATGCATGAAAAGGAGGGGAGCGTGCAGGCGTCTTCAGACTTGAGCCGACCCACTTCATTATAAAAAGCTAAAAGATTAATACCAGGCTCCGCTCAAATCGACCTCTTCGATAATGAGCTCAGTCGGACTTATGCTTTCTACGAGGCTAGAGGAACATAATAAAGACGCTGGAAATTGCTTCCGGTTTACGGCTTTCTGCCTCTTGGGGGCAGCTAGATCAAAGGGAATATCTATTCTTCGCTATGATGAGGTAGAGACGAAAAAGAGATTCTATTTTTCCGCCTATTCATTTAATCTACATTTTTCTGTGTTGCTCGTTCGAAGCAAAGAGAACGAAAAAAACATGCGTGTGATCCCGTCTTGGCAGTAATGACGACTACAGCAATAATGATACGTTTAAAAGTACGCCCCTCAAACACAGCCTGTGGAACGCATGCTGCCCGCTATGGCCCTCTCAGGCGCCCGCTGACCTTAACATTCAACCTTTAAGTTATTATCGAAGCGCCATGCCAGCACTTTTTTTGTTTATTTTATGTTCGTACTGTAGATTTCTATAACTCTTCATTTTTTTGTCGTTAGGCAGTTGCTTACCTTGCCTTATTTGCAAGTCAGCGAGTGGACATGTTTTTTTGTGGAAATAGAGGTCTAGCTGTCGGCGACTGACCTTCCCTACATTCAGGGCCGCAACAACAGAAAAAAGGCCACTAGTAGCAGGAGTGATGCGTTCTCCCTACTCCTTCTTGCATTTTTTCTGTCACTGTTCACGTGCTAGCCGACTGCAAAGAAAAATTTGTTCGTGTGGCTTGAATTTAGAGGTGAGTTTTAGACTCCTGGTTTAAAATATTGTTGACGTCCAGGCACTCCACATTCATTCACGTTAGAAGGAACCTGCTAGAAGACAAATTGAGAGCTACTTATTTCACTCTCTAGAAACAATGGCGCACATGCAACCACCCCTCAACGTGTTTTGTTAAGTAACCTGCTGTGCCAAAACTTTTTTTCTGCTTTACGCAACTCTTCATCGTATTTTAAGCCTCAGAGTAACAGCCACAAAAAAAGGGAAACGTTCGCAAGGATTGCAACCGTTTTATGCTACCACGTTTGCGCAAACTGCACGTTTGCGCAATATACGCTCATTTTGTTCAGTGGCCGAATAATAAAAACAAAGGCGAACATACAACATGATCTAGCTTATTTGCGTTAGCATTATGGATTGCACATTTCGCGTTTAGGTTAGTCACCTCGCCATTCCGTCTTTGAATCTGATATCGTCATCGCTTTATCATTCCGCTGATGCGTCACGACTTCTGTAAGGTGGTGAAACACCGGGTAGGGGAAGGTGAGCCACAGTCCATGATTAATTATAGGGACATTACGAACCATTAGAGGACAAAGAGGCGACGTTACCCCGAACCTCACAAATCGCTTATTAGAGAACAGCAAGCGATCTAGAGGCCGATACAGGCAGGATCCTTCCCGCACCCTTACCTACAAAACAAGATGTACCAGGAAAGGTAGGAGAAGGAATGTAATTTCTGCAAGAATCAGTTAGGCACGCTCCAACACGTCATTGGAGTATGCGATTTGATCAAGGCGATCCCCCCACCTCTTACTTTGCGCCACTACCCCACCCCATCCCTCAACCTCCCTTACCGAGCGATGGGAGACCTTGGTAACCAGCCCCGCCCCGGAAGACCAGCTCGTCGTGATCTCCAGGGGCCAGGCGGCTAGGGAAGCATATGGGTCCCGTGAAGAGCGATCCACTTCCATCGACGGCGTCTAAGAAGACGCCGTAATTAGCTCGGCTTAATAAAGTTGTTTCTCTCTTTCTGTCTATGGGGTGGTGGTGCGCTGAGAGCAGAAGTGGGAGGGCGGGTTAATGGCTACGGCCTTCTGGAGGGAGGAGGTGGGTGTATGGTGAAGGCGGGTGATAGTACGCTTATAGTGGGGTGTGCACTTTCACCAGTGGAGTGGTCACCCGCAGGTTGGCCCACTGAAGGGTGATTCAGCGGAGGCACCTTCCTGGTATACGGACGGCGCTGAGAAAGTGAGAAGTAACAGCGCACGAACGAAGACAGCACGAGCAAGTGGACACGAACAAGCGCTATCAACTGACGTTTTATTGTATGATCAGGCGCAAATGCAGCCTGTACACTCACGAAAAATGCAAAAAGAAAGAAACGAACAGTGACAGTCTCATCTGAAACGCATACTCACCACGTGCCAGCACCACCTGTTCGCCCCAAAAATTCAAGTTCTCTTAGTGACAAGGATATAGACGGTGTGCTGACACAACCGGTCGCTGCTCGCGCAATATTAAAAGCTTCAACAATCCCTCAAGTGAGTTGGCCTCGGTAAAAATATATTACCACAGTTTCTCCAAACATCGGTCGCCAGGGAGGCTTTCTGTCCAACGCTCTGCAATCAGACAAATTCTCGTAAGCACCAGCACTGCTGACTATCTTTGCGTGCTCTTTGAGGCGTACATTTAGCCATTTGCACGTTTGCCCGATATAGAATTTTCGCCACGAAGGGGAACCTTGTCGATTAACCCCCGCCGACAATGAAAAAAGGTCTCCTTGTGCCTGATAGTACAGCTGGGCTTTCGGTTCTTAATTAACAGGGCAAGTCATCCTGCACAAGCTCTGCAATCTGTCAGGCGCTGTAAACAATACCTTCATATATGACAGCAAAGCTACCTTCTTAAGATTGTGTGAAACCTTGTGTATGTAAGGTATCACAGCTAAATTTTCTTTCTCCTTCCTTTCTTTTTTCTTTCTCCGGTCCACTGCTATTTCTGCGTCACTGAAACCTGACGCTCTTTTTCTTTTTCTATGCAAGCTTTCAGTTACTGAAGCTATCACTTGTCTAGGAATGCTCGCCGCCTCCAACCGTGCCACTTGCATGTCAATACTTTTTTAGGTTACATGCCGGCATGATTTGACAAAAGCGTTGGACAGAAAAGAAGACACAATATTTTTAACAGCCTTCGAATGGGCTGAATAATACGGTAGTGGAAGATTATTGGTCCTGTGCTCATAGAGCCAACACATATGATCGTACCTAAACAGCAGCCGCAAATCTAAACACCTTATACTGTCGCTCTCAAGCATTTCCCACGTGAACGTTAACGGGTGGAACAAGTCCCAAAAGAGTCTGAAATTCACGTAACACAAGGGTCAATAGAATGAAGAGAGTTACCCCCTCCGACAAAAGGGTCGGTGAAAACAGACGTGTCTATTAGAATTAAATTATCATCCACATAACGCAGAACACTTAAAATCTCAAGATAAGCTAGCCGCTCATGAAGAGCCTTGTCACAATGAGCCAAGAACAAATCACTTAATATGGCCGTGATGCAGGACACGATGCAAACATCCTGCTTGAGCAGGAAAATGCTATTGTCAAAAGTAAGAAAAGTGGATGGGGGTGTACTCTTCTTTTCTTTCCTTTTGCATTTTCCTGGAGTGTATTTATTTGCACCTGATCATGCAATAAAAAGTCATTTGATAGTTAGCGCTTGTCTGTATCCACTCGCTTGTCCCGTCTTCCTTTGTGCGCTATTACTTCTCGCTTAAGAATGAATCACCACCATGCCCCAACCTATTGCCCGCTGAGAAAGTGTCCCAATCAACTGTTGCTCAGGGAAGTGGAGGCTTCGGACACATATCGATTGTGACTTTTTCTCTGAAAGAGGACTCTAATTTTAGAACAGTCAAAATATTGACTACAATGTGTTGTACACAAAACCCAACCGTCTAGCAGGAAAACGTACAAAATCTGCAGTGCTCAAAAGCCCCGCTTAACGGTAGCTACTCTGCGTGGTTCAGCAGGGGCGAGCTGGAACGATTCGCAGCGTTCAGAAGAGCTCCTTTTTCTTGATTTTGTAGCTTTCTTGTTCATGGCCTCTCTATTGAACTTGCATCAATGTTTTCTGGGAGCAGAAAAGTAGAACCATAGGTTGGTACATAAAGTCCTTAATTAAATTATTTACCCGTGTAACGATTTCTTATCATTTTTTTGGCTTCAAGACGTAACGAGGGGCTCACTTTGAACCCAATCATTCCTGCCAAGATACAAGTGGAATGTTATGTGAGGTTTAAAATGTTCCATACTGCGGAAAGTTGATACTGTGGCGGAGGCACGTGTGTGCAGCTGTTGTACGGGGAGCAGCATTTCTCATTTTGTGCTCGGCATCCAGATCGTGGGTGGTTTTGTTGTCTGCACCAACGACAAGATTTGTTCATGTGCTTCTCGACATGCTGTTTGGTTGATCAAGCATTTGTTTTGCTGGAGCCATAGAAGCGCTTCGACAAGCCCTGCAACTTCCTTTCATGGGCGAAGCTTACATTGCCTACGCTCGCTTCGTCAGGATTCATCGCTTCCTGGTCCTGTCTCAACTTTCGACTGGCTTCGTTGAGTGGAGGGCTTTCTTTATAGTCAGAGCTGAATCTTGTTGCAGTCTCACTGAGAGCTGCTTGTCTCGGATTCCAACGACTAACAGATCTCTGAGAAACTTTTCTTGCAGACTGCCGTACTAGCAATGCTTGGAAATAGCGTGAAAAGCTGTTGCGAATTCTTCGACAGACTCTGCCTCATGTTGTGCCCGAGGGTTGAAACGAACTCTTTCGAAGAGACGTTACGAAAAGCAGCAAAGTATTTATCAAAGCGTTCCATCACAACACTGAAAGTTTTGGAGCCCTCACCCTTCAGTTTGAAGGTGTTGAAGATGTCCTCTGCCTGGTCGGCCTTGATGCATAGAAAAGCGTCAACTTTTGTACCTCAGGCATTGCACTTTGGACGAGGAAAACTTTTATTATGTAAAGTGTGCCTGTTTTTTTTTACTGGGGCCCTCAGTACAGGGCTCTATATGCCGCACGATCCTGAGTCCAGAATAGATGTAAAACCGTCCGAAGCGCTTCTTCCAGTTCGGTGACTCGTTAGGCAGCGAGAGGCACAGTATTGGCACGTGTACTTATCTTTATCGGGCGACCACGTTTCGCCGCCTAACTAGTGTTATCGCACAGCGCGGGACGCGCCTGCATCTATCCGAAGTTTCTGGCAAGTCATCGATGCTTCTATTCGCTGTCTGTTGTAGACGAACCCTATGTTATCTGATTTCATCGCCTGACGCGAATGGTGTAGAACCTCGTTGAAGGCACGCAGGTCCCAACAATTAGTCTGGAACATTCGACGACTGCTATATAACAGCCAACGCGCTTGACCCGCAGATCAGAGTTTCGACGATCGCCGACCGTGTTCGCCGCTACCGTTGTGCTGTAAGTGTAGCCTCTTTTGTGGGCACAGGTTCGCCCAATAAAAGTTAGTTTTGTTTTTCACAGTATTGCTACTGTGTTCTTCAACGTCACCACCACGTGACAATATACTCCCAGAGGTTGTATCCTGAGGCACTCGCAGTTACTGAGGCGCAACGAATGCTTGGCGATCCTTCGGATTTCCCTGGCTCACCGTGTCATGGCCGGGCCATGGTTGCTATGGCGGCTGTCCGGGCGTAGCCCATTCCGTTTTCCGCTTGCAGCCCCATTATCTTGTTCGCAGTAGCTCAAGGGGCGGTCCTATAATCCCGCGTACACCAGCCGAATACTCGTAACAAAACTCCACCCAATACATTCATTGTCTTAGAACAAAGCACTGTCACATATAAGAGGCAGTCTAAAATAAAACTATGAAGGAAAGAGGTGTGAAGAAGACGTGGATTAACCGGAGACTAAAGAACATGAAGAAGCATTCGGTGAGATGGAGAAGAGAACGAGAAGACGACTACAAGGCTGACGTGGACTAACACCAAGGCTATAAAAGGGCGAAGAAGAGCGAAGCACGGGGGGGGGGAGAACAGAGAAGCGGAGGTCCCCGTTGGTCAGGGACGCTTCGGTTGGAAGATAACGACGCCGGCTACTGGTCCGGTGAGCTCGGGTTCTACGGATTCGCATAGTGGACTTCCTGCCGTTCCTGAGCCCGTTCCGGGGAGATAACTGAGGAGGATACCACCTGCAACTGCCAGGGGGTGTCTCCAGCGTTTTTGCCACGCATCCGGGCGGTGCCCCCAACGCCAACAACACCTGCATCACATCCGCGGGCGCTTGGGCCGGCAGCTTGTACGACGCTGACAACGACGCCGCCAGCGATGCCAGCCCAAGCACATCGAACGCCACCTCGACGCCGGCTACTGGACCCATACAACGCCGCAGCAGCACCGAACCAACCGTGAACACGAACGCCGACCACTAACAGTAGAACGCTAGTTGTTCACGCTGGTATCAGTGTTCCCGGGTAATGTGTATTTATAGTCTTTGTGTTTTGTGTTAGTTTTGTGTGCTAGTGTGTCTGTCACCTAGGGTGCATTAAATGGGCGTCTGTGTGGCTTCGCACAGGCCATTCTTTCGGTCCGAGTGTTCTCCGGGGAGCCCCGTGACAAAAATAAGTGGCGAGCCTGCGCCAGGATTCATTTCTTTTTCTCTTTTTGCTTTGTCTCGGATCTTTCCGATTTCTCGACGGCAGAAAGGATGGATTTGGAAAAAAAAGCTTTAGAACTGGCGCTCAAGCTGGGGTTTAGCAAGGAAGAGGCGATGCGTCTCTATGAGGAGGAGGCAAAGAGGCGGAAAGAGGAGGCAGATAGGCAGAGAGAGGAAAAGGCGCAAGTACGCGCAGACGCTCGCGAAGCAGAAGAGCGCGAGGCAGAAGAGCGGGAGACGAAAATAGCTCGCGAGGCAGAAGAGCAAGAAGAGAAAAGAGCTCGCGAGGCAGAAGAGTGAGAAGCTAGAAGAGCTTACGAGGCAGAAGAACAGGAGAAAAGAAGAATAGAACGGGAGAAGGAGTTTCTTTTGTGGAAACAAGCCCAGGTCACGGCAGGATGAGAAGATCACTGACAGTGACCAGCGTACCTTAACGGGTAGAGAATCTTCTACACCGGTCATAGTTTGTCGAAGGCGGCTGATGGCTCCTTTCTATGACGAAAGAGATGATCTGGACGGATATCTGCAACGATTCGAACGGATAGCCTCAGGGCAAGGCTGGGAGCGCAGTGAATGGGCCACGGCATTGAGCATGTGTTTAGTCGGAGAGGCGCCAAAAGTGTTTGGAAGGGTGCGTGCTGCTGATTCTATGGACTACGAGAAAGTCAAAAAGGCACTTCGCCAATGATTCAGGCTTACGGCAGAAGGTTTCCATGAGGGATTTTCAACCGCGAAACCTAAGGATTCTGAAACCGCTAAGCAGTTTCCTGCAGACTGACCAACTGTTTTGATAGGTGGCTTGATATGTAAAACACAGAAAATAGTTATGAAGGGGTGCGTGACAAGCTGCTCACACAGCAATTTTTAGCGTGTTGCAGCTCAAAGCTAGTGCTATTCATGAAAGAAAGAAAGATGTGTTCACTAGAAGAGTTTGCCGAAACTGCAGACCAATTCCTCGAGGCTTAAGGACTGAGGAATATGAGTAAGGCAAAAGAGGAAACACAAAAGGTCCTAGAGACAGATGCGACAATACCAAGAGCATATGGCGGTGCATCTAAGGCGCCTGTAAGTTATTTTCTTTGCGGCAAGGTGGGACACCGTGCAGTTTACTGCCGGACTAGTAGCGTTGGCCAAAAAACACAGGTTGTCTGTCAAGGTTGTAAGAGGAGGGGTCATACTCTGGATGAGTGCCGATACAGAACGCAGGACCGAGCTGCATGCGTTGTCGACTCTAGGGTAGAACTTGTCACGCCAACTGAAGCTCCACAACGGAAAGGAAAGCAAACGCCGTTGGAAATGAAGCGGTGAATGGAACACCCAAGTCAAAAGCGGCAATGCCGGTGGTGGTTGGGCAAATAGGCGACAGTTCTATATTGGTTCTTGGAGACAGAGAAGCCAACAAAGTTTTCGTTCAGAGAAGCCTTGTGAAGGATGAGGATCTTACAGGGGAAGCGTCGCGTCACTTTTGTAGATAGCACAGTAAAGTATCTTCCTGAAGCCAGGACTCTAGTGTCCACACCATGTAATACTGGACAGGTAATGGCAAAATACGTAGACCAACCCAGATACGATCTCATCTTGGCAAACATTACGGGCGCAAGAAGTGTCGAAGACCACGATCCCGTGTGGAGGATGCTCGACGTTGACGAACACCCAAAGGAGAAAAGGCCCGCGACAGCTAAGACGGATGCAGTCCGTTTCTCGTCGGCAGTAGAGACAAGAGCTCAAGCGACAGCCCGAGAAACGCAGCGTCCGCTCTCTACTCCTGTTATGATGTGCCTAAGCGTAACACCGGGCGAAATTGCAATTAGGCAAAGTAATGACCCGAGCTTGAAGGCCTGCTTCCAAAGAGTCGGGGAAAAAGGGAAAAGAAAGAAGAGGCGTACGTCATTGGAATATCAATTGGTAAATGGCCTTCTGCGCAGGGAATGCATATTTAGGTCAGAAAGGCGGGTCCAACAGCTTTTGTTACCGAGAGATATGCGAGAGACAGTGCTACGCTTAGGACATGACGCCATTATGGCCGGACACCCGGGTGTTCAAAAAAACGGTGTCTAGGATCACCGAGGAGTTCTTTTGGCCGGGTGTCCTGAGTGACGTTAAGAGCTTTGTTCGTTCATGTGACGTGTGCCAGCGCACAGTTCCGAAGGGAAGAGTTGGTCCCATACCTTTGGGCAAGATGCCAGGCATCGACCTACCGTTTCAAAGCATGGTTATTGACATTGTGGGGCCTATCTTTCCAGTTTCCGCCAGAGGCAATAGATATGTGCTTACTCCGGTTAACGTGGCCACTCGTTATCCTGATGCTATTCCGTTCAAGGCTATTGACAGCATCCAAGTGGCGGAGTGTCTTGTGGAGATGTTCTCGCGTTAAGGGTTCCCGAGGGAAGTTTTGAGTGAGCGGGGCTCGAACTTTACATCGAAACTAGTGAAGGAGGTTAACCTCCCTTTTGTCAGTAAGGCAGTTATTGACAACGCCTTACCATCCCATGTGTAATGGGCATGTAGAGCGGTTCAACAACACCTTCAAAAATATGCTCAAGAAAATGTGCCAGGAGAGAACTATCTCCTGGCACATTTGGATAAATGTGCCAGGAAAATTCCCAAGCATCTCACCCAGAAGAGCCGAGCACTAGGCCGGGGGAAATCTTGTACCCATTAAAAACCGGTGGGTACCCGGCGGCACTGGGGATCCAACCCAGCACCTCCCTAATGCGAGGCGGATGCTCTACCACAAGGCCATGGGATAAATATCTCTCAGTACTTTAGTTCGATTACCGCGAAGTACCGCAAACGAATATTGGTTTATGTGTATGGGAGAACCGTTAGAGGCCCACTTACAATACTCAAGGAACTCTGGTCTAATAAGATGATTGCATCAGATCTCAAAACAACATACACATGTGTTCTTGAGTTGCGGGACACGGATCTCCCCGGTGAACATTCGGACCGAAAGAATGGACTAGGCGACAGGTGTACCCATAGTGACGCACATTTATTACTCCCTACGTGACACACACACTAGCACACAAAACTAACAAAACTAACACAAAACACAAAGACTATAAATACTCACGACCCGGGACACTGCTACCAGCGTGTACTACGTTCATCTTTTAGTGGTCGGCGTTCGTGCTCACGGTTGGTTCGGTGCGGCTGCGGCGTTGTATGGGTACAGTAGCCGGCGACGAGGTGGCGTTCGACGTGCTTGGGCTGGCGTCGCTGGCGCCGTCGTTGTCAGCGTCGTACAAGCTCCCGGTCCAAGCGCCCATGGAGGTGATGCCGGTGTTGTTGGCGTTGGGGGCACCACCCGTATGGGTGGCAACAACGCTGGAGACACCCCTGGCCGTAGCAGGTGGTAGCGTCCTCAGTTAATTCCCCGGATCGGGCTCAGGAACGGCAGGAAGTACACGATGCGAAGCCGTAGAACGCGAGCTCACCGGAACTGTAGCCGCCGTCGCTCTCTTCCAGCCGAAGCGTCCCTGACTCGCCGGAGCCTCCCCTTCTCTGCTCTATCCCCCGTGCCTCGCTCTCCCTCGTCCTTTTATAGCCTTGGTGTTAGTCCACGTAATCCTTGTCGTCGTCTTCTCCTTCTTCTCTTCTTCAGCAATCATCTCTCTCCACCTCACCGAATGCTTCTTCTTCATCTTCTTTAGTCTTCGGTTAATCCACGTCCTCTTCTTCACACCTCTTTCCTTCATAATTTTATTTTAGACACTATTATACATGACACGTTCACAAAGCGGTAGCAGGGTTTCTCGTAGAGCTGTAGGCGGCCTAGAAACTCCGTGCAGCGCATTCTCAGGCGTTGCAATCTCTTAGATACTGAAGATGGCTTTGAGGAAGGGTGACTTGTATAACTGTGAAATAAAGCTCAGTACAAGGAGTGTGGTCAAAAAAATGCCCTAACCATGCAGCCGAAACTTCAGAAAACTACAGAGCGCAAATACGCACAGCCAGCTCTCGTTGCAATAACATTATACAGTTTGTACCTTTTAATCGAAAACGACAGTGAACTAGCCGTAAATAACTTTACGAATCCT
This sequence comes from Amblyomma americanum, assembly GCF_052857255.1. NCBI lineage: Eukaryota > Metazoa > Arthropoda > Arachnida > Ixodida > Ixodidae > Amblyomma > Amblyomma americanum. The sequence goes on along the minus strand of NC_135499.1, from coordinate 54,537,993 downwards.
TAGGTCAAAACTTTAAGGTTTTCAGCGTTACCTGTCGCTGTCGCCCAGGTTGTTGTGTATGTATACTATACTTACTCGCGCACTGCTCAATGTACCCGTAGCAGCATCGACCCCCAGACGCCCCCAAATAATTACCCTAAAATGTGTGCATGAGTGAAGTAGGACAGAGTGTCCGGTAAGCAGGTAATTTGTTTGTGTTCTTGTAGAGTTACTTGAGCTGAACATCTATGGCCATAAGGCATAATAAATGAGTATTTAAATCGTAATTTATAAAGGTAATGGGACTTGAGGCAATTAGGTTACTAGCGCTGTTTCTTTATGTGTTTCCCCGTGGGCGTCCACTCTCTTTTAAGAGCCAGAAGCGATCTCCCACTCAGTATGCAGAGCAGAGCGGTTTTTTTTTAAACTGGCGCCGAAACCCCTTGGTAGCGCCTTTTCCTTATCACTAGATAAGAAAGGTTGCTGTGCTCCCTTGCGTGCAGAGTGTTTCCCATAACTTGACGAAAGATCGCGCTGAAAGCAGACGCAAGAGTTGTGTTTACGACCTCTCATAAGCTCTACAAGCTTTGCAAGCTGACGAAGCCCTACTCCTCGGTCAAACAAACGTGCGGCATCAAACACCAAACTGCGTAAGTAAACTGTATTGATTGAGTCGTTTACTGTATCCCTCTATGTTGTTTCAAAAAGTATGTTGGACAAACAGGCTGTTGTCTCAACGACCGGCTACGCCAGCACAAGATTTATGTTAGAAGTTCGTCCGGGAGAATCCTGGCCATTCACTGGATTAAGTGTCGGAACTCTTATCCATTGTTAAATAAGTGTCATATTATCGAATGTAGTCGTGATCAACTTACCCAAGAGATTATCGAAGCACAGAAAACAGCATCACTAGGAAGCATGTGCCAGCGTTCCTTCTATTTGATTGCCAAAAACATAACTCGCATTCCTCAGTGTATCAACCTAATCTTGCACATGTTTTCTGGCTTGTGTCGGTCTCGGCAGCTACACTTTTTTATCGCACACGTACAGTCTTCTGCCGTGTCATGGTAGCCTTTGACCACTGTATAAAGCACTTGCGGTTTCATGAAATAAACAGTTGGAAGCAGCGCTCGCTCATGTCTGTTCCTCTTTGTCCCTGCTGTTTTATCGCTTTCCAAAAATGACAGCCGTAGTGAAGGACTAAAATCAACAACATAAATATTAAATACTAATGGTGCAACACTGATCCTTGTGGTACGCCTGCCTGAGTGAACTTTACGGCCCTTCTAGATTTCCCTGAACAGACTATCCGCGGTCCCGTGACAAATAATTAGGCAAAAATTCATAGAAGTGGCCGCGGTACCCATAGCTAACAATATACATGGGCAGCATAAGAGGGATCTCGTACAGCTACCGCCCTCACCGTTCAATAACGTTCCTATATGGTACTCGCGGTGCTGCAGGAAGTACTCCGTTCACCGCTATGGGTAAGGCTGGCGCTAGGGAACACTCGCAAGGTTCGGTTACATTACAAACAAATACCCTCGAAAGCAGAAGATTGGACAGCCGTCTTCGTTTTTCAGTTGGTAGATGACCGGATGCAAAATTCGGAGGTCGTGGGTTCGGATCTCGTCGGCGGCATATGGTTGTTTTTTCTTCTGCTTTTATTTAATTCCCACTTATGAAAACCACAAATTAAAAAAAGAGACATCCCCAATGGTCTTTGGTTTCAATGACTGTTGGCTTCGGTCATGTGTGCCATAGCGAGCACCTATTTTCTTTCCCTTGTCTGCTGAATTTGCTGCACAGTATATTCCGACTAACAGAATCAGATGCCTTGGCTAAACCCAAGAAGAGGGCGCATGCGATATGGTTTTGATCAAATGTTTCATGCAGAAAATATGGCAGGCTTTCGAAAAGCACTTGGGTACTACTGCCTTCTCTGAATCCGGGTTGAGAAGCCATATGCAAGCTATGCTTTTCTACGGAGCTGTACATAAGATCTAAAATATGTTTTCCAGTACTTGCGATGATATTGGAAGTACAGATATCAGACGATAGCTTCTCGGGCTTAGAAGCATCCACGCTCTTAAGTATGATGATGACGTGGCTTACAGCATTTCGTGGGGTATCAGTTCTAAATATAAAATAGCGCTAAAAATAATATGCACCGGCTCCGTCAATGCTTGTAGGTTGCGCCAGATGTCACAGGAAAAAGTACCGCGCAAAATACACAAGACGAAAGGAGCGGACAGACAGCGCTTGTGTCTGTCCGCTCCTTAAGTCCTGTCTATTTTGCGCTGTACCTCTTACTGTGAAATGTACGGACTAGCTCCAGCAAGTGCCCTTTTCCTAGATATCATCGGCAGTAATTCCATCTACTACAACGGCGCGCCTTTTCCGAGAGTGCCGTAATATGTGCTTTAAGCTTAAGCGACAAGTTGGCTGAGTCAGCAGTGATGTTCCATGGAGTCTGATAATGGGACCGTTCATGTTTAAGGTGCTGATAAGAAGCAGTCATTGAGTCTGTTCGCAACTGTAGGCGACAATTCGCCGAATCCTCTGTTTAGATTATCTGTGTAACTGCGTGACTGGCAATCACAGAGGTCGTTCACCATCGTCCACGTTTCCTTTGGGTTAGTCCGAGAAGCTGAATATTGAGTTTTAATGCTGCCGTCTAGCTGCTCGTAGAACTGCCGCGACTTTATTTCTCGCGGTTCGCAAAACATGTTTTAGTAGCTCGTTATTCGGTGGTTGCCTACATTTCTTCCAAAGTTCACCTTTTTGTTTTATGGCTTAATAAAATATGGTTCATACAGTCCACATTGGTTCGGCGCTTTTTGAAAGAAACTGTTTTTTTGCACTTGGTCACGAATATCTGAAAACATTTCAGTGATCTTCATAAAGGCTGAACTTGGACGATTAGCAGTCTAGAGATTTCTAATCATGTTGTGGAACTAATCGTTCAATCTTAATTGTTTATTTATAATTATTCAAAATAATTATTACAGACCAGTTGGTAATATGGCTCGCGAGCACAATACATTTTACAACCAACAATGTAGTGATCTGCCAGTTTTTTTGTAATTAACACGGAGTTAACACTCACAGTCTACTGAGTGAACCAGCACATGGTCAATGCGTGACACTACAGTTCTGTCGCATACAAGTTATACTCTGGTTGCTTCATGGACTACCGTTTCCACTCCATATTGAGATAATGGGTTTAAGTATTTGTTAGTAAAAGCTTTGACCAGGTTCAAAATGTCGATATTACAGTTCCCTGTTAGACATGAATTGCTAGAAGATTGCAGCTGCTGCAAATTTTGTTTTCATTCTTTAGAGAAGGACGGGCCATGTACGGATGCTGGCCTGTAAATAGCAGCTAGTGTTCAGGTCATTCCAGACACCTCAAGATCAAGTGCAAAGACTTGGCTGTCTCAAACTCTAGCTGTGAAGGTACGGATGGCCATCGCGATTTGATAAAGACCGCTATGCAGCCACCCCTGTTAGGTCACGTAATGTAGCATTCTTGATACCCTGGAAGACGAAAGTGATATGTTGTCTGAAATAATTATTTCTCTCGGACGGAAAACCTCGAATAGGTGCATAATGTCTCAGACACAGACTAAAATTGGTCCCAGCATTTTTTAATCCTGCCTATGTTAACATCGACAACAGTGAAACCCGTGAGGTTTTTCAAACACCAAGCCAAGAGCGGGCAGACATTTTATTTCAGCTTCCGGGTATGCTCTTTAGTTTTCACCACGGTGTAAGAATATCTTCTTACACTATGGTTATCACACTAACTAGGGAACGGCCATATTCTTTTCTGGCGAAAATATTGCCAGTCTTTGGCCACACACTTTTGAGTTCCGTTTGTTTCGCCTTGGTTCGAGCCATACAAAACAGCTCATTGTTCGTCTGTTTTAAGTTTTTGTTCAACAACACTTAGGAGATAAGTTTTCCTTTCGAAAGCGATCGAAGCTTGCTTTCAGCCAGAACCCGTGTATCAGGAAGAAATGGGGACGCAAAACGAACAAGAACGGGTGGCGTCTTATCCTTTTTTTTTTGTTGGGGGGGGGGGGGGACGATGTACCGCAACTATGTGTCCTTCAATAAAACCGCTCAGCTCCATTTTTGTAGCCAAGTCGGTCATTACAGCTCTCATGCTCTCGACATTGGTGACAGAAAGACCATGCAGCTGTACTGCTCTCCGTTGTTCAGCTCAGCCCAAAGCTGGCCACTCTCTTCAGACTGATGTCACACTGTTGCCGTCAGTGTGGCAAAAAAAAATTTCAAGGCTTTTCGTTTGTTTCAGAAACCTGTGCCGTGTTCCGAGCGACCAGAGAGTCATAAGCTGAAGACATGAACTGCGCTGAGCCCTGGAGATCTGTAACCACCTGCTTCAAACTCTGGACCTCGTCGATCTTGTCCCTTAGAGCTAGAAGTGCATCAACCTTTCCCTCGAAGGGAAATAGGCCAACTATGTGATGGTTAACGCTTCCCAGCTGCCGTCTCAGAACTGTCAGCTCTTGGGCTACAGAAATGCTATCGTCAGTAAAAACTTCGAGAGCCCTTCAGTCTGTTGCATTGGAGAATTGCGAAAGCATTTGCGTTTGAAGGTCAGAAACTTTTTTCTTGCAAGCCATCGGTGTCACGTCACACAAATCACCTGAGCCTTGAATAACGCCGGCAACTTTTTTACAAGCCATCGTTTTCACATCAAACTTAACACGTCACCCTGGGATAGAGTCGCCAACACTTTTTTTGCAAGCCACCGTTGTGTAACATCAGTAAGCACCTCCAACACACTTTACCGCCGTACACACCAAAACTTGTTCACTTCTTGCCCCTCTAACATACTTGAACCAACGACCCTTCTTGGCATATCACCTTGCCGAGCCGCCACGTTCAGCGAAGTCTCTGCTCAGAGAGCAGTGTACTATGGTGCGGGGGGGGGTATATGCTGCGCAGTATGAACCTCTAGCATCGCTGCTTTTACTCGGTGCATGTGTGTGTCTTCCACCATTTTGATCTACAGGCAAAGTTAGAGCAGGATGTCGGTGTGATGATTGTGTATGACGGGTTGCGGGATGCGACCTGCTTAAGTCGGATTTGAAGCCCGTCATATTCGGTGCACTTCCATGCAATGAAGAAACCAAGACCACTCGTGGGACATATTACAACAAACAATTAAGAAGGACATTACCATCAAAGCCTAGAGTATCCGTTTTTTGCCTGTGGAGAAAAACTGTGTTGTGTCGTATATCATATTTGATCTCTTTATGTTGCTGGAATTATTTATCACCACGGTCGTCGATATCTTTTGTGAGCAATGCGCTTTGGTGCGGGGAGTATATGCTGCCCTGGAAGAGCCGCCTAGCTTACTCCCCTATCTGAGTGCATGTGTGCGCCTCCCAGATTTTTGATGTTTTGGAAGGTTGGGTCGTGCAGAGGTACGGTAGTCTGGCGTTTTGTGGCGTAAGCATGCTTAGATTTTTTTTCGCCGCGATTTCCAAATAATGAAGAAAAAGAAAATGCCTCTCGTGGCATATTTGTTGCTTGCCCGCCTGGCACGCAGAGGGCCTGGGTTCCAGCCCCAATTCCGGTGAATTATTTTTCCGAATGATGTCACTTGGGAGGTAACACCTCTTGTGGGCACAATCTGCGGATACGTTCTGCGGACAACTTCTGGTGACAAATTTTCCTTCGCATCAGGCATATAAGGCTCTCACATTTATAATCGATTCAGAGGGGGGGGGGGGGGTACAACGGTGTTTCCTTCTGCCTGAGACGGTCTAGAAACCTTGCACTTCAAAGTGTCTCTTTTTCCCTAATTGGCACATTGCTATAAATGTATTGCCACCTACGCCTGAGAATGATTTCCCAGGATGATAGCCGTTTCCGCATTCTACGTAACTCGGATATCTGCCGTCTTTACGAAGAACTTTTAAACATGCAGGACAGTTTTTCACGTCAGACATTATCAAAAGCAAACATTGAAAAAAATAAAACTGAAAAAATTATATAGCGCAAGTGTCTGGATTCAGAAAGATACCGAACACAGGAACAGTTGGCAGCATATCAGGAAAAACTAGATATATTATTACTACTACTGATAATATTAATAACCTAATAACAATAATAATAATAACAATAACCGCACTGGGTGCTATTCTGAAATCGGAGGAATAGCACATGGAGCATTGACAAAACTATCACCTCCCAATCGCACAGCATGCTGCGCGGCTGGTAATCGATATGTAACAGCATTTTTTTTAACCGCAGCGGTGGCCAAGTGGTTGAGCATCCACCTCACATGCGGGAGGTGCAGGGTTCGATCCCCAGTGCCGCCGGGTATCCACCGGTGATACAATGGGTACAAGCTTTCCCCTGGTCTGGTGCTCGGCTTCTTTATGGCGAAATCCTTGGGCAATGGGTCCTGGACCCCACCTTGAGAAATGGAAAGTACCTTGTGTCATGGCGCTTTTTGGCCGTAGATGTCCTTGCGCCATAAAAATCCATAATAATCGCCGTAACAGCATTTTGGGACCTAAGACGGAACCTTATACTTTATGATAACTAAATCCGACATTATACCAGGTTATGTTCCAAGCGATAAAAACCAGCAGAGGCACTGAGACTGGTTTCGTGAAGATGAGCATTAACTTTTCTTAGAGGAGCAGAAAGTGTGGCAAG
>NC_135499.1:54446312-54526312 GCF_052857255.1 Amblyomma americanum | reverse complement strand
GCCTGCATTAAATGAGAAAAAACCATCCAAAATATCAACCAAAACCGCGCCAAGAGTCGGTATATCGTAGAAGGAAGGTCACAAAAGCACTAGCACGGTATCTAGCCAACGCAACTAGTCCGAAAGCCTGGTGGCGCCAGTAAGTGGCCAACAGTGTGGCAACAGGTTTTCGCCAATGCAAACAGGCAACAGATGCATGTGGGTATACATTTAGCGCACAAAGCCGCACTGAGGCGTTTATATGGGCTTTTTCAGCAATACATTTCAACAATTGCTCAAAAAGTAAAGTTCGTAATACAAAGAAAATATTTGCAAACGTAACTGATCCACTGTCGCGAATTAACTAAGATTCACTAATGTTCTTTCAAGTAGTACGAGTCAAGTCGTCCGAGATTGGAACCAGTTGCGCCCACCAATTACAGTTGAGCCCACTGTGGACAAATGTATGAAGCTAGTTAAGAGTTTTCTTCTTACATTTACTTCGGCATGAATTTGTGTTTTTCATTTTTGCAGCTGTGATTTCTTCCAACGTGTTCTTGATGTGCAAGTGTCATTCTTGTTTTATGACTTGATTCCATCTGTGACTATGCCCACACGAGTTGCCTGTGTATCATCCTATTGTTAAGCTCCAAACTTTAGTCAATGAAACTGTATTTGTATACCACATGTTCTTGTCCCCGCCTGTAAAAATCCCAAAAAGGTATTGACATTATTCCGAAATAAATAAATAAAACTAAAGAAAATTTTTATAGCACACTGTGATTGTAAGTTCCAACAGGGAGGTCGAATCCGTGCCCAAAACAATATCATTCCATAAAGTTTTACAGTGCTAGGAACCCAGCGTTTGTTGCAAACATAACAGAAGCTGTGCGCACGCGTTGTGAAAGAAGTTTGGACCTGCGCAGCATCCCCTGATGACGTGCTGAATTGTCTACGACGCCCAATTACAATTTCAAGTCATGCACATTAATTTGCACTGCAGTTTTGTGCAAGCAAAAGGATAGTTATCGTGAACTGCGTAGTCTTTAATTTTGAGAGCGACTATGGAAAAGAAAGTGCATGTCAAGGTGCATGTAAAGCAATTTGAATTTGGCGCCGCAGTCACTGGAACACAACTTCAAGCTGTGTTAAGCTTTCACCGAGCTTCCTGCGCGCTTGATGTGCACAATCTCGGTTTCGTGTGCAAAGAGCACCGTATTTGGTCACGCTGTAGTGGTTTTGAGCGCGACTTTATGCTGCTTTCAAAAACTTACCTGGCTTCGCCTTGACCGTGACATGAACTCGCCATTGACACTTACTGCTTAACTGGGCACATTAAAGTGGTAATGATTAATTTTTGCTACTAAAGTGGAATGATCTTTATAGTGATTGACGTCCGCAGTGATTTTACGTGCGGTACTAGGGAGTGATATCGGGCTGAAGTTTGAAACTAAAGAATTATTTCCCTGATCTCTGAGTCGGCAATACCTCGGCAATTTTATTCATTTCAATCAATAGTCTGCATTTGCTCCAACTATAAAGCACCTGAAAAATGAAAGAATAACAATTAAACGTAAGCTTAAAGTTAAGTCATTGTCAGGAGACATTCTAAGGGCTATAACAACATATATAAGAGCAAAAGCGCATACAGTGGAACCTTAAAAATTAAAATAAGAGACGTAGGACGGGCGCACTCTGAATCAGGATTCCCCAGGACACATCCTTTATTACAAGAAACTGCGTTTACAAGAATCAGACAGCATCTCCCTATCCAAGAGCTATCCATCATTTTTTTTTGGCAGGTTGTCCTCGCACTCAGATAAAAACTTGCACTCAGAGAGTCCCAGGGCAAGCTTCAGTGACGTTTTACAAACGTATAAGAAAAAACCCGTACTTTTCCTCTGCAGCACCTAAACCATATGGCGCCTAAACGAATCAGCACGCATATGACACTACCGTTACTGCAGTTAGAAAGAATCTGAACGTGCAGGCAACCACAGTAGTAAGTCATTTTTTCTTTACAGTTTTTGCAAGAGACGAATCAGGCAGGAAAACTTTCTCACCCATTGAATCCGCCTGTGGTGTCAAAAGTCGCTTCCCGGAGCTGTATCTCTGGGACAGAAATGAACCAGTTCGTTTTGTAGCGATAGCTACATTACGGCAGCATTTCGAGTCTTCATTGTGGCGGCACTGCCACCCCGTGGCTGCGCCGTCACGCTGTCACGGCGTTGGTCCCGTGGAGCGGAGCAGCTGCCGGCGGCGCGGAGCCGTGGATGATGACGTGGTTTGTCCCGTGGTTGGTCACGTGACCAAGTTCCACTCGGCCAGCTGTGGCTATCGCGTCACTCCAGGTTTAACCGAAGCTAAACCACCGCCAATTGTTTTTGTTTCGGTGCTCCAATATCCTCTTGAAGCAGCGTTTCTGGGTCCTTAAAAAGACCCATCTGTTTCTCTTCTGCTTGTATACATCCTGCCACTACGTAATTAAAACGTTTGGTAAGGGGTCATACCTCGCTTTGGGACATTGCATCCCACTTAGAAACAGCGCGAAGAAACACGGACACCACGAAGAATCGGCACACACGAGCGCTGACTCACAACCGAAATTTATTTTGAAGAAAAGATGTTTAAATAGAAGACATGAGAGGGTAGTTATCAGGGCTGCTGCAGCGATAACCGGCAATCAGTGTGGTCGCGTCATGAAATTTCAAAAATAGGAACGAAACGAAGTAAGTGATAAAAAGACGGTGTAAAGAGCCGCAAAAAGGTGGTCAGGCGACAGTAACAAAAACAAGACCTATGAAAAATTACTCAAAAAGGGGAGGGGATGCGTTAAAACAATGAGGGACACAGATGAGAAAATACAAGTGAAACATAAGAAATGAAAGATGTAAAAGCTTTAAAAACGTGCACAAAAAGGGGGGGGGGGTTAAAAGCGTTAAAATCTTTTAAGACGCTGCGGAGGATAAAACAAGAAAAGGCTCTACCAACAAGGGATCATTGATTCATTTGGGTGTAAGTGGCAAAAAAGAAACCTTAAGTGTTCATCAAGCCACCCAGAAAATTCAGCTCCTTTTCCGACAAGGAGAGGGATGTAGTGCTCACGCATTGTTCACCAGCATCATGAATTTGGAGGGCTTCGACGATTTCCCTCGTCAACCTATCTCGTCCTGGGCCGATAGTGGCGCAGCGATTGAAGTCAGGGGTGCAGATACTTTCAGAGTCGTCTTCTGTGATTTAGCACTTCTTACATTGCTTTGCCAAGTGCCCAGAAATGGCTATACTTTTTACGTTGTTTTGATGTTCTTGGAGACGGATATTGATGCGCCTGCCCGTTTGACCGATGTACCTCTTCCCGCATGACACTGAGATGGAGTAAATTATTTCTGAAAAATAGGGGACATATTGTTCAGAGTGTGTCACCCTACACCCTCGGGTTTTCGGCGAGTTATTCACTTTGGAACAGAGGGCGGAAAGCTTCTTGGGAGCCGTGAAGACGACATCCACGCCGGCGCACTGTGCGACTTTCTTTAGGGGATGGCTGATTGTGTGGAGGTGGGGCATTACCCCAACATTTCTGCGGTTATCATTTGAAGCAGCAGGTCCGACGTGCGGCCGGGACTCCTTGATCATGGAGCCGGCTAAGGACACAAGCAGATGCAAAGGGTAGCCTGCTGTTAAAAGGCGATTGGTCTGGTTGTTGAAGCTGTCCAGGAAGAGATGCTCACGATTTTTGCAGCGCGTTTTGGAAACCCAGTTTTACTGTGCCCCGCTTGACAAGTTTGGTGTGGGCTGACGCAAAGGGTAACAATGGCTTTTTGCCTCTAGGTTGGTAAGACAGCTAGGTTGGTGTGGTTATCGGAAAATCGGAGGTTCAGGTCAAGAAATCTGATCGAGTGATCGATGGGTGTTTCGTGCGTCAAAGGGAGAGGCAAGCATCTGTCAAATAAGGAAAGGGCCTGCTATACCGCTAAGGTGAAAGATTCCTGGCAGCAATTTAAAAGGACGAGATAGTCGTCAACGTACCGAAAACTTTTTCAGGATAACGAGTGGCCACGTCAATCAGAGTGAGCACATATCTATTGCCTTTGGCGGATACTGCAGACATTGGCCCCACAACGTTACTTGCCACTCGCTGAAACGGTAGGTCGATGGCTGGCATCTTGCCCAGAGTACGGGACCAACTCTTCCCTTCGGAACTCTGCGCTGGCACACGTAGCATGAGCGAACAAAGCGCTTAACGTCATTCTGAACACCCGGCGAAAAGAAATCCTCGGTGATCCTAGACACCGTTTTTTGAACACCCTGGTGTCCGGCCATAACGGCGTCATGTCCTAAGCGTAGCACGGTCTCTCGCATATCTCTCGGTAACACAAGCTGTTGGATCCGCCTTCCAGAACTAAATATGCATTCCCTGCCCAGAAGACCATTTACCAATTGATATTCGAATGACGTACGACTCTTCTTTCTTTTCACTTTTTCCCCGACTCTTTCGAAGCAGGTCTTCAGGCTCGGGTCTTCTTTTTGCCTAATTGCAATTTCGGCCGCTGTTACGCTCAGGCACATCGTAACAGGAGTAGAGAGCGGACACTGCGTTGCTCGGGCTGTCGCATGAGCTCTTGTCTCCACTGCCGACGAGAAACTGACTGCACCCGTTTGAGCTGTCGCGGGCCTTTCCTCCTTTGGATGTTCTTCAACGTCGAGCATCCTCCACTCGGCAACGGGGTCTTCGGCACTCCTTGAACCCGTAATGTTTCCCAAGATGAGATCGTAGATGGGTTGGTCTACGCATTTTTCCACTGCCTGCCCAGTATAATATAGCGTGGACCCTAGACACCTGGCTTCAGGAAGGTACCTTACTGTGCTGCCTACCAGAGTGACGACCGATGCTTCCCCTGTAAGATCCCCGTCCTTCGCCAGGCTTCTCCGAAACAAGACTGTGTTGGCTCCGCTGTCTCTAAGCACGCATATAGGACGGTCCCCTATTTGCCCAACCACCACTGGCATTGCTGCTTTCGACTTGGGTGTTCCACTCACTGCCTCATTTTCCAGCGGCATTTCCTCTCCTTTCAGCTGTGGAACTTCGGGTGGCGTGACAAGTTCTACCCTAGAGTAGACAACGCATGCAGCTCGGTCCTGCGTTCTGTATCGGCACTCATACAGAGTATGACTCATCCTCTTACAACCGTGACACACAACCTCCGTTTTCTGGGCAGCGCTACTTGTCCGACAGTCAGCTGCACGGTGTCCCACCTTGCCGCAGATAAAACACCTCACTGGCGCTATCGATGCACCGCCATATGCTCTTGGTTCTTCCGCATCATTCTCTAGGGTCTTTTGGGTTCCTCCTTTGTCTTGCTCAAATTTCTTAGCCCATGGGCCTCGAGGAATTGGTTTGCAGTGTCGGCGAACTCTTCCAATGAGCACAACTTTCTTTCCCTTCAGAAATAGCGCTAACTTTGAGCGGCAGCACTTTAGAAATAGCTCTGTGAGCAGCTTGTCACGCACCCCTTCAAAACTCTTTTCTGTGTTTGACATATCAAGCCACCTATCAAAATAGTTGGTTAGCCTGCAGGAAAACTGCTTAGCGGTTTCCGAATCGTCAGGTTTCGCGGTGCGAAATCTCTCACGAAAACCCTCTGCCGTAAGCCTGAATCTTTGGAGGAGCGCCTTTTTGACTTTCTCCTAGTCCATGCAATCAGCAGCAGGCATCCTACCAAACACATTCAGCGCCTCTCCGACTAAACACATGCTCAATGCCGTGACCCATTCACTGCGCTCCCAGCCTTGCCCCAAAGCTATCCGCTGGAATCGTTGCAGATATGCATCGAAATCATCTCTCTTGTCATCGAAAGGAGCCATCAGCTGACTTGGGCAAACTCTGGCCGGTCTAGGGGATTCTGTACCCGCTAAGGAGCGCTGATCATTGTCCGTGATCTCCTCATATCCTCCCGCGACATGCGTCTGTTTCCCCAAAATAAATTCCTTCTCCCGTTTTATCCTTCTTTTCTCCTGTTCTTCTGCCTCGCGAGCTCTTCTAGCTTCTCGCTAATCTGCCTCGCGAGCCCTTTTCTTTTCTCGCTATTCTACCTCGCCAGCTCTTTTCGCCTCGTGCTCTTCGGCTTCACGAGCTCTTTTCTCTTCTCGCTCCTCTGCCTCGCTAGCGTCTGCGCGTGCTTGCACCCTTTCCTCTCTCTGCCTCTTTCCCTCCTCCTCATAGAGATGCATCGCCTCTTTCTTACTTAACCCTAGCTTGAACGCCAGTTCTAACGTTCTTGCCAAATCCATACTTTCTGCCATCGAGATATCGGAAAGATCCGAGACAAAGCAAAAAGAAAAAAAGGAAATGAATCCTAGCATGCTCGCCACTTATCTTTGTCACGGATCTCCCCGGAGAACACAGGGACCGAAAGAATGGCCTAGGCGACGGGTGTACCCACAAAAACGCACATTTAATACACTCTACGTGACACGCACACACACTAGAACACAAAACGAACAAAACTAACACGAAACACAAAGACTATAAATACACACGACCCGGGCAGACTGCTACCAGCGTCTACTACTGCTACCAGCCTCTGCTACTACTACCAGCGTTCTACTATTATTAGTCGGCGTTCATGCTCACGGTTGGTTCGGTGCGGCTGCGGCGTTGTATGGATCCAGTAGCCGGCCTCGAGGCGGCGTTCGACGTGCTTGGGCTGGCGTCGCTGCCGGAGTCCCTTGCTGCGTCGTATAAGCTCCCGGTCCAAGCGCCCGTGGAGGTGATGCCGGCGGTGTTGGCGTTGGGGGCACCACCCGGATGGGTGGCCACAGCGCTGAAGACACCACTGACCGTAGCATGTGGTAGCGTCCTCCGTTGACTCCCCGGAACGGTCTCAGGCACGGCAGGAAGTCCACGATGCGAAGCCGTAGAACTCGAGCTCACCGCAGCACTAGCCGGCGTCGCTGTCTTCCAGCCGATGTGTCCCTGACCCGCCAGAGTTCCCCTTCTCTGCAGTTCCCCCGTACCTCGCTCTCCCTCACTCTTTTATAGTCTCGGTGTTCGTCCACGTAAGCCTTGTCGTCGTCTTCTCTTCGCCACCAATAATCTCGCTCCATCTCATCGAATGCTTCTCCACCAATCATCTCTCTCCACCTCACTGAATGCTTCTTCCTCTTCTTTATTCTTCGGTTAATCCACGTCGTCTTCTTCACACCTCTTTCCTTTAATATTTAATTTAGGCTTCTTAATATATGTGACATGTAGCTAATGTCCAGCAACCACGTGACAGATGACCAGTGGTCTCATGACATTTCTCTTTGACCTTTAGAGATGAGATTCACATCGCTTAATGGTAACGTCAAGCGATGAAGTAGCAATAACGTCACACCATTCTTCGCTATAAATACCGCCGGCTTTGCTTTCGCTCGTCTACTAGGTTCGGCCGGGTTGCACCTCAGCCAATGTTTTTTTTTTTGCGCGCAGCCATGCATTTACTCCTCGCAGTGTCATCTTCCAGCTCTAGCTCATATCGCGCAGTACTGCACACACTGCCCAGCTTATTATTTGCAGTGACTACAAAATTTAAGTATTGAATGGCAACTTCTTCCCTAAAAGCGTCCCTGTAGAAACTTTGCACCCATAGGGCTCAGGCCATCTTCCCGGGACAAGCGCAGAGTCAGGGGCAGCTGGTTTTCTAGATGCATTTCTGGGTCAGATCTTTGAAAGAATCTTTGCAAAGGCTAGAAAGGATGCTGTCTTTGAGAAATATGATGACGCGCTAAAAACAATCGTAGGGATTACCTGCGGCCACTGCATTCCGCAATGAACGAGAAAGGTGGTAGCGACATACGGAGTTAATGTGGTTTTCGCCAAAAACATAAGCTGGGCAGTGCACCGTGCTGTGCGGAATAAACTATAGCGTGAAGATTGCTGTGCGAGGAGTAGGTGCGGGGAGCCCAAAGAAAACGTTTAGCCGAAGACGTGGATTTTGCGCAATTTCTCCTCTCATGAGGAAAGAGATAAACCAGCCTGACTGGTCGGTGTATTTAACGTGCGGCAGTAGAAAACCGCAGGTCTTCGAAAGGTACGGCGTCTTCCAACCTTGTCATACATTGAAAGAATATGAAACTGAAGATTGCTTCACTTAGATAGGGAAAGCGTCTTACACACCCACACCGATCAATTTGTAGAAAGTTCGTGGAGACTTACCTAATAAAAACGAAGTCACTGCGCGTGTCGCAAAACCTCCTCTCGGCCTGCTATTTATTGAGGTATCTTCTCTTGGCAACTTTTTAAAATCAACGAGGTAGCACGCGGAGGTGTCTTCAAATGGGGTTCTCGTTGTTTTGTCGCGCTTTTTTTTGTTTTTTCATGTGATATGAATTGACAGCGCGTTCTCTTTGCACGCGCAGAACCATTGATTTTCTTTCTTTTTTCTTTTATCTGAGGCCTATATAACTTCATTTCCTACGAATGATGGTTCAATCGAAAGTTGAGCTCAAGTGTTGAGTTATGTTTTTGGCTGTTGACCTCGTTTTGTTGCGGAGCTAAAACATGTATTTAAATATTTCCCCTAATCGACTGCTTTGCACACCGGCCTGTTATTCTGATTAAGCACAATCATACACACATAAAGGCTATCCGCAGCCTCGAGTGACGCAGCAGTGCCGAATGTCAGCAGGAGAGGCTGGGTAATATCTTTAGGCAAGGTCATGGATGCATACGCAACAAAAATTTTGGTGATATTTATTATATTTTGCAGGTTTTTATTATGTTATCAAAGCCATTCAAAGCTCCATGACAATCCCTTCATTGTAGTCGGACAACTTAGCGAAAACACCAGCCGCCATAACACAAGGCACAGAGGAACCTGGTTTACCCTGACACCAATATCTTACTCTATGAATCAATCTTTAAGGTACAACGTTCCCGTTTTGCTAAACAAATTAAGCGACTATAAATCTGACATTACGCACTTATCAAAACAGAAACCCGTGATTACTGCCGATTCAATTTCTGACCTTGAAAAAAAAATTTTAGAATACACATGAAGTTTTTTGGTCATTGTTTGTGATGACTTACACTGAATCTTGTTTATCATTTTTGGGCTTGTTGTGATCTTCTTGGCGGTCTTAATGATGTAGTGCCTTTTCCGCTTCTACGTTTCATTGCATCTCAGGAGTTATTGCTGTAACGCGCTTAGCTTATGCGTGACTTTGTGTTGGCTCCCTTTCTTTTTCTTCTTCATCCATGATAATGTGATACGAGTGTGAAACCCTCTCCTTACTCCTGTACTGCCACTATCTCAAAGAGTCGGGACCTTCAGTCAAGCTCTCACCACAGCTTTTAGTCCCGACTCCTCTTTTGTAAGAAAGGAAATAAAACTTCAACATTACGTGCTGAGAATGCGATCGCATTAAAGCCTGGAGTACGCTCGGCCTGGTTCTACTCCTATATATTGTCACGAAGTGGTGACGGCAGTCGAAGCAGCGATGAAGACGGACAAAAGGGTCTTCTAAAAGAAAACTTTATTTGGCTGACTTGCACCCAAAATGGACTGAATCACTCGGCGGCGGCGAAGCGACAAACGTGCTCGGCGGTCGTCGAACAGAACGGCCGCCGCTGTCGGCCGTGCTCAATTTAAAGCTGATAGCGAACTTTCGAGATAAATCGTGCAAAGTTACTAGAACATTCCGGAACAAAGTAGAATCAGCTCTGCCTGGCTGCGGTCATTAGAGATAAATCTAGTCGCGTCTTGCATCGCAAACAAAGCGATAAAGTGGTGTGGCGGCAGATTTGAAAAACGAACAAATACTGCAAATATTCGCGGCAATGTCATTGCTGCTCCTCGTATATGCTGAGGATGTGCAGCCGCCGATATTTCACCTTCAGCGACATAATTCTGTGCTTCCCCTCTCCGCTCGCGGCATTTCCCAGTACGGTAGACACATACGGCGTCGATTCTTGCTGTATTCCAACCTTATATGCGGAGCTTTCCAGGCGCATCTGCGCAGAACAAAGCGCAGCTGCCAACTTCCACAGAGTCCGTCACCGCATTCGGCCTTGTCACATCACCGGCGAGCCTGCAAACTCGGCCATGCCATGGTTATATGTCAAGGGGAATCCCACAAGGTGGAGTAGATTTGTAATAAGGGAGTAATTACTCATTGGCATCCACCCAAGCGCAGCCATACGGCTACGAAGGAAAGCTATACAGGTTTCTCAGAAACGTCGTAGTTAAAGAAAAAGTCGTGCTGGTCCGGGGTGTGAACCCGGGACCACCGCTTCACAGGAGTAGTCCCTCTACCAACTGAGCCAAGCGGGGCGGCAAGCCATGTCATGTGGTCTCATGAAATCACACAAGCGTCTACCAATCAGCCCTTGGCTATGTCCCGTGATCCTGTGACCTCATCAGCGTCTTAGTCAATCAGCGAATTTCATGACCAACCACGCCGTGTTTTTTTCCATGCTTCCTAGAAAGAAAAGGCCTGCGCACTCCTGTAATCGTGGCAGCCATTGCTCCTTGAGGCAGTATTCTAAATTCATGACATTGAATAGCAAACCGGGCAGGGTTCGTGAAGTCACTGGAAAGTGCAGACTTTTTCGTTCTACAAAGCATTGGTTGTTTCTATAGGGAGGCTTCTGATACTATCGCGTTAAAATCGCACACAAGTCAGAGAAAATGTTAGAAAAACTTCGGGCAGCCTTATCTCCAGGCAGGGCCGTCTATAAGGCCTGTGCGAAATCAGGAACGAATAGGCCGCTTTCCCTGGCTTGGTCCTTTGCAGGGTAGCTGCAGTAAGCTGGCTGGCACTGAAGGCTGTTTTGTCATCATTCCCGGCATTTTATTAAAATAAACAGTATTCATTAAACCCTTCAGTTAGTATTCGTAACTCTCGGAACACAAAAGATCCATTAGCCTGTAACTCCTTTCATGTGTTCATTGCTAATTCTTCCACATCTTTGCCCATTGATGCCCTGAGGCAATAAATCTCGCTTTAAAAAAGCTCTCCTATCTTAGCTTGCCACACGCACCTTAATGCCTTGAAACGCAGCGGTAGATAAATTTCACTATTTCTCTCTACCTTAATGTGCACTCGTAGAATCGTTCTTAGAGCGCTTTATATGAAGCCATTCACCTTACAACCAAGCCCTTTTAGACAGTTATTATTCGATTTCAAGAATTTATTAGACGCTCTTTAACGTAATTTTCATTTTCTTTTATGTAAACGTTGGAGCGCAAGTACAAAACTAAGCAGGCTACGGTGCCTTGCCAACCGCAATCTGAAACAAAGGTGATTTGGCCAGCAATCTCGCGCAACCACGTAAATATCTGGACGGAAGCGCAATAATCGAAGGCACGTTTCATCTCCCGCGTTCATCGCCTGCATCTTTTTGCAAGCTGATTACAAGCTGCACTTGCGGGATCCCTCGCTCTCACACTAAATATACAGCCCTGATTCCCACTCCCGCAGCCACTGAACACGCTCGCAAATTAGGAGCCCACACGCCACGTGGCCTCAAGCAGTGAACCGACACAAAGGAGAAGCTCTTATCTGCAGATGAGTAATGAGCGCGCTGTCAAGATGCTCCTGCACAAACGTACAGGTTTAAGCCTTGATGCTTCATAGCTTGGGGGTAGAGCGAAGGCGCCATAAGCAGGAGCATTTGCGATAACGGAACGGCGCATACCGCTGCAGGAGATTTACGACCGCTGTGGAAGATTGCAACGCGAAAATTCAATCAGCGTAGAAGTCATGAGTGTGCTTACATTACGAATGTGGGCAGATGGCTCATCACAACGTCTCACACTGTTTGCTCGACAGTGCGGTGGGCGAAACCTAACGATCTCAGCGTGGCAACGCAGTAGCATGCTCTGATAAATGCGTCAGTAGTTTAAGGAAACGCAGGGCTGTATTTCAGCAGACGCGTTTACTGAGCGGAAGGTTGCCTCAGCTTCTTTCACGGGTGGCGTGTTCGTATCTGTTTGGATCACTACTCTTTCAAAGCCTTAAAGAATGTAACTACCTGATGGTGATTTAACTAATACAGTAACATTCGCTAGTAACTTTCCTCGCTTTTTGACAGGCTGATCAGTTTGTAAAAGGGAACCGCCAATGTAGAAATAAAAATTTCTTGCGCCAAACCTGCATACGTGCTTCAGAGTGGTTTCGCCAACAGTGCTTTTAGCCAGTGCCAAATTCTGAGCAATCAAGTGTTTTTTTCCCTCGGCTTGAAGGGAATACAATTTGCGTGCAGGCAGGAATCGTTCGAATAGAAGGTTCCTGTTATTAAACTTGTGAGAGCACTCGGCCCACCAAAAAATTATACCAACTGCGCTCTGAATTATTAGACTGCCCTATACGACCTTCATGAGATAAATTAAATATTGGAGGCATGCACTTTTATACAGAAGTTTTCAGACTACGGAAGCCACTAAAATTCTTAATTATCTTACTGCCTCAGCGTGCGGGTAGATACTGAGGGGGACACTTTGCAGGGGGCACAGTAAAATGAAAAGGACACCTTTAAGTTCATTGTTGCACGCATACACTAAAATTTATGCAAGCGTTTTCGTTCCTTTAGTTTGCCGACGGGGGGCACCTATGGGCAAGTTAGGCCAAGGTAACACTACAGCCCACTACAGCCACCATCACTGTTCAGTTAGTTCCGAAGTGACATAAAGGGGATAGTGGATTAGCTTTGAGAATCGTCTGATGCAAGTTCGATATCAGTAATGCAAAAGTTTAACCTTGGCAGCGGAAGTACCTGCCCTCAAAACATACAACAATGCATTCATTTGAGAGGTGCTTATTAGAGTGCGTAGCTACTTAAGCGCAATCATTATTTCACTGCGGAAATAAGTGGCATCGTATGGTATGGTATGGTATGGTATGGTATGGTATGGTATGGTATGGTATGGTATGGTAAGGTATGGTATGGAATGGTATAGTGTGGAATGGGCTGGTATAGTATGATATAGTGTTGTATGGTGTGCTAAGGTATGGTATGGTATGGTACGTGGTGTTTAACATCAGTAAGCAAAATGGGCTTAGAGGGAGACGTCGTAGTGCAGGGCTGCGGATTAATTTTGGCCACATCGTGCTATTTGACGTGCACTGACGGCGCACAGTACACGGGCGCTCAGCGTTTCACCTCCATCGAAACGCTGCCGCCCCGGCTGGAATCTAACCAATATGTTACCATAACCACATGCCTATCAAAACTTTCTGAGTATAGGCATGCCTGTTCCACCGTCGTCACCTTATATTTTTAACGAACCTTAGTTTTGTAAAAAGTTCAACTTTCTCAAGTTTTTTCTTTGGAAGGCATTTTGAATCGTCGATACCAACACCGTTTTGAACTGCCGGCTCGTCCTACCATTCCCATACATTAAAGTATGAAAAGATAAAGGGGCACTGCACTTAGTTTCCTGTCTGGAACCTTGAATAACCTTCTAATATTTAGGAGCCGTCGCGGTGGCTCAGTAGTTACGGTACTCATCTGCTGACCCTTTCATGGAAAAGAAATCTAGCTGTAGGAGTGTCGAGCGGCGTCGTCACCAGGAGTGCAGACTCTTTCCTTAAGTGGAGTATTCTTGCTTCCCGGATATCGATGTTTCATCTTCTGGTGCTGGGACTAAATCTGTTTTCACCCTGTTCTGAGAAAAAATGACACGTGTCGATCTTCATCATGGCTCACATTCTGCAGGGAATGAGAGAGCTGGTAAAAGGAAGTCACGCATGTTAACCAGCGTAATGTATTCGCTCACTACCGGAGCACACTGGAGCAAGGAAAACAATGCAAAAGAATATAAATATCATATATAGCGGCCAGCTCAATGTGCACGCCAGAATTCAAAAATTTTACCGCGAGCTCAGGTTGTCTTGCTTATAAGATCTTGCATTGCTTATAAAATCACATAAAAAAGGCCGCGAAATTCGAGCCAAACGGAGGCATTTCCATTCCGGCGACTTTATCACGATACAGCTTGCTGCGCAGTTGACGAGATAACCATGAAAGCAAACTGCGAGAGTTGCTTCGAGCTATGCAGCAGTCGAGACAAAACGCCGTGCTGAACAAGCATAATAAGTGCGACTAGCAAGGGGGCCTAAAATAAGCAATTTGGTGGATAGCACAGAGCTGCCGCCAGTACAGTGCGTTGCATGAGTCATTCGTCAACGATCCTAAAGCTTCAGGCAAGCGTTACAGCTAATAAGGCTTCATACCGGCCAAAGAGAACATGACAAACTTCGTTATACTGGCCTAAGTTTGACTGAGGGGTTTCGTAACGAACACGTTATTATGCCGCGGCGGATTTATTGATGCCACGCAAAATGTGTAACCATTTGAAATTTCCTGAGTGTAATTTTGAGGCAGCAGTGAGCATGCCGGCCTAGCACTTTATCTGGGTCGTATTAGCTGCGATATGCGGAACCTGCGCTGCCAAGGTGGTACTGCACTTGTTCCATTCGGCGACTCAAAATTGCTTTTGTCAGCCGTTTCGGCCGCTGCAAACGCGAGAACAAATTCTGCCTGAATAGATACCCGCTGTCACGGATCTCTCCGGAGAACACTCGGACCGAAAGAATCGACAAGGCGACGGGTGCACCCACACAAAAGCACATTGAATACACCCTACGTGGCACACACACTAGAAAACAAAGCTAACAAAACTAACACAAAACACAGACTATAAATACACACATAAAGCTCCCGGTCCAAGCGCCCCTGGAGGTGAAGCCGGTGTCGTTGGCGTGGGGGTACCGCCCGGATGGGTGGCAACAGCACTGGGGACACCCCTGGCCGTAGCAGGTGGTAGCGTCATCCGTTGACTCCCCGGAACGGGCTCAGGCACGGAAGGAGTCCACGATGCGATGCCGTAGAACGCGAGCTCACCGGAGCAGTAGCCGGCGTCGCTCTCTTCCAGCCGATGCGTTGCTGACCCGCCAGAGCCTCCGCTTCTCTGCTGCCCCCCCCCCCCCTGGCTTCGCACTCACTCGCCCTTTTATAGCCTCGGTGTTAGTCCACGTAAGCCTTGTCGTCGTTTTCTCTTCTCCACCAGTCATATCTCTCCACCTCACCGAATGCGGAGGCGCTGCTGTCGCGCGACTGAACAGACGTGTGCGGTATCGGCTCCGCCGATTTTCGGCCAGGGCCGCGGCCCAAAGCATCCTACTCCATCAATTCTGGCATCCATCGATCCGGAATACCAAGCGGCACAACCTGACAACACTCTCAGGCAGGTGGGTCCACTTCACGAATTTTTACGGCCGTTTTTCGCCAGACCACGTGGGCGCCGTCGCTAAGCCTAGCGACGAAGCCTACCCTCGGCTGGTCGGGACCGACTCTCCGAGGTCAATATGACAACCCACGTGCCCCAATCGCGTGGCTACGATCCTGAGACGATGGCGTGGACTTCTATCCCTGTCACCGATGACGTAAATCCGAACACGCCCCCGGATTCCATTCATCCAGACCTAACCCGATTGATTGCACGTCGCACTCAGCTTAAAACGCAGAAGTCGGCAGCTCCCGACGCCACTACCGGAGCCAACCTGCCGAACAAAAACACGGACGCTCCCGCGACGCGCACCAAGGGAAGCAAGGGCAAGATCCTAACAAAGTGGAAACCACGACCAATGTGCAAGCCTACACCCGAAGACTTCGTCATCATCATCAAACCAAGAACGCATTTCTCTCTTCACGAGGCTTTCATGAAGAAAGGTTACGGCACTCCTTTTTCGGCACACCTCGGACCGGAACTGGCCCAAGCCAGCACCATCGTACCCTCGAAAGACCAAAACATAATTGTCGTGTACACCTCGAATGTCAAGGCGGCGAGCCGACTCATCGGGGAGTTTGTATTAGAAACCAGCAATGGATCAGTCCCACTTTACGGGTACCTAGAACAGGACTCCGAAGACATCTGCCACGGAGTAATCACGGTCCTCAACGAGGACATCTACGAAACCCTCCAACATAAGGTACAATGGCGCACCGGTACCATCAAAGAAATCCGAAAATGCGGCAAGTCAAACAAAGCACGCATCACTTTCGAAGAGAAGGAGAAGCCCCGATACGTGCACTACGAAAGCGTCCTTACACCTGTGCGAAACTATTACAAGACCATCCGTGCCTGCGACAAGTGTGGAATCGTTGGGCATCGATCGGACACGTGTCCAAACCTGCGACCGGACATCTGCGGAACCTGTGGAACCCCAGTCCCTTTAGTGGAGGGGGTGCGGGCCCCTCATGAATGCAATCCGCGATGCTCCGTGTGCGGTGGCGCCCACGTTACCAACTCTCGCTAATGTGCGGCAAAATACTGCACACCAAAAATGGCTGCCCTCATGGGGGCAAAGAGCAACAAGACGGCGCCCAAGAGGAAAGCCGCCACCTCGGGCCCTACCGGAGGAGGAGGTGAAGAGGCCAGCCAGGGAACCTCCAATACCAAGAAACAGCCGCAACTCACCACCGATGGGAAACAACCACCGGAGGCGCCACCCAAACCACACAACGGCCCGGAGAAGAAACGGCAAACAACGCAGACGCAAGACGGAGCCCCCAGGGCCTGGGCCAACGTCGTCAAAAAAAGACACCAGGTGAGCGGTTCGAGAGGGGGTGTTTCTCCCTCCCCCTCTCCTTCCACTCCCCTCCTTAAGACACAAAGTGTCGGACAAAACCAAGAAATGGCAGCACACAGGGCCCAAAATGAGAAGCTGCTGAACCAAAATGCGCTACTGTTAAAGAAAATCACCGAACTAGAGTCCAAAATTAATCAGACTCCCACTCCTCTTCCCTCAGTTCCCCCTGCCGTCGAGGTTATGGAGAGTGAGCCCGCGGCACCTAAGGCGACCCAAAAAGCAGAAACTTCACTCGAGGCCCGTCTCGAATCACGTTTCGAGGCACGATTTACCGCCATCGAAGCACGCTTCGAGGCACGATTCACCGCTATCGAGCACCAAATTTCAAAGCTCGTCCAAGCCTGCTCCACTTTTCAAGAGCAAGTTACCCAACAATTTGCTCAAATCCCCGAGATGATCGCCCAGCAAATCACCCAGTTTGCCCAGACGGTCCCCGTGATGATTACTCGACAAATCGCCTCGAATAAACGCCGCAAAACTACTACCAAAACCATTATTTCAGAAGACGAGGACGATAGCTGTTCGCTCACCGGCTCGGAGGACACTCAAACCTCCGACAGCACTGGCCCCGGGATAGCACCGTTACGTCCTTTCGCTAACATAAACAACAATCATGGCTTGCAACAACCCCCCAAACCCAATTTGGTCTCCCCTGTCCAAATTGCCCAATGGAACTGCCGCGGGTTCCGCTCCCGTGCTAATAGGGCGGACCTCAGACTTTTCCTATCAACCCTCGATTCTCTCCCGGCAGTGGTTGCCCTCCAGGAGCCAGGGAGTGGCGCCACTCTTACAAATTATATCACCTTCCAGCAGGACCCCTCTTCCTGCATCTGCGTGCATAAAAGTTACACGGCCAATTTAGTCGACCTCGACCTCCAAACCGATTTCTCGTACGTGATGGTGACCCTCCTTCCACTCAGGAAAAGAAACGCACCACTCCACATACTCAACGTTTACTGCCCCTCAAAGCTCAAAAATACCACTTTCGCGACGCTCTTTAGTCCTGCCCTAAAAACAGCAGGCAGGGACCCCCTAGTAATCCTGGGCGACTTTAACGCCCCCAGCTTGCTTTGGGGATACGTGCGCGAAGAGAAGCGAGGACGCAAGCTGGCGGACCTCGCGTCCACGCTAGGCCTAACTCTCCACACAGACCCTGCATACCCAACGCGAGTGGGTAACTCCGTGACCCGTGACACGTGTCCGGATCTTACCTTCACCAAGAACATCAGACATGCTGAGTGGACAAACACCGAGGAAACCCTCGGCAGCGACCACTGCTTCATCCAAATCACCGTTAAGACTAAACCGTTGGCAAGACCCCACGCGCAAGCCCGACTCCCCGACTGGAATGAGTTCCGGCAATCTTACACAAACCCGACCCCCATTCGCGAACGAGGATACCACGCGTGGACTCAGGAAGTGGTTACACATCTTCGTTCGACACAGAAAGAAATTCAACTCTCGGAGGCCATGCCGGAGGTGGATAACCACCTCCTGCACCTCTGGGAGGCGCGGCATAGCCTGGTCCGCAGATGGCGCCGACAGAAACACAACAGAAAACTTAAAGCATGGATCACCGAGCTCACCCAGCGAGCGGCAGAGTACGTGGCCCAACTTGCCGACTCGAACTGGGTAGATCGCTGTAACACGGCAGCTAGGCAAATGTCAAACCGAAGTACGTGGCGTCTTTTGGCGCCCTAATCGACCCAACACAGACTCGTGCAGAGACGCAAAAGCATCTCCAACGGGCTATCCACAGCTTCGATGGAGATACTTCTCAATTGGGAGAACAACTATGAGACCAATACCTTTGCACTCAACAGGACCCCCGAGGGCCCGCGTACTCTTATGCAGGTTCCGAGAACGCGGAGTTGGATCGACCGTTCCAACTGTACGACCTGAAGGCGGCACTGGGTAAAATGAAGCGAGGAACGGCGCCGGGAAGGGACAAAATTACCGTGAAACTTCTTGCCAACCTCCCCGACCGCGCCTACGAAGACCTCCTCGCGTACATCAATTCTATGTGGCTAGGCGAGGAACCCCTCCCAATCGAATGGAAGACCGCTCTGGTATCTTTCATTCCCAAACCCGGCAAAGCCATAAACACGGACAACCTTCGCCCCATCTCCCTTACGTCTTGTGCGGGAAAGCTTATGGAAACGATGGTGCGAGATAGACTGTCCGAGTTTTTGGAAGACCACAACGCATTCGCTGACACCATGTACGGTTTTCGCCCGCACCAATCCGCGCAGGACATTCTGCTACAACTCGATCGAGAAATTCTCAACCCCGTCGAATACCCCCTAAGCGACAAGGTAGTACTCGCCTTAGACTTAAAGGGCGCCTTCGACAATGTCAAACACGAAAGCATCTTACAACATCTTTCCCAGACCAACTGCGGTCGCAGAACCTTTCAGTACGTCAAACAATTCCTATTTGAGCGACATTCCATCATCAGGATACAAGACGAAGAACACGGCCCTTACCAGCTAGGAACGCGAGGAACCCCGCAGGGCGCGGTCCTTTCTCCGCTCCTTTTCAATCTCGCCATGATGAATCTCCCGGCCCAGCTGGCGAAAGTCGAAGGCATTCAGCATGCGCTGTATGCTGACGACATAACCATCTGGACCAAACACGGCACAGTCGGTGACATAGAAACACACCTGCAGCAAGCGGCAGCGATCGTAGATGCCAACGCTCACCATTGCGGCTTTCAGTGCTCCCCGGCTAAGTCTGAATTTGTGCACATTCGCCCTTCATCAAAGTGCGATACCAAACTGGAACTATCCCTGCCTAACGGCCCCATACCCGAACACGACTAGATCAGAGTACTTCGTCTTTTCATCCACAAACATAGACGAGTTGAAACAACACTAGCCAGACTGCGCAAGGTAGGAACTCAGGTAGGCCGAATGGTCCGCCGGGTCTCTAACAAACGCGGGGGCTACGATGCAAAGACGCCTTGCGGCTGGCGCATGCCTTCGTAACCAGTAGAGTCCTCTACTCGACCCCCTACCTTCACCTTCAGAAATCTGACGAAAATGCCCGCGAGGTAGTCCTCAGAAAAAAGTACAAGTGTGCCCTGAACCTCCCGGCAAACGCGTCTAACCAACGCCTCATGGGCCTGGGGATGGTTAACACATTCGCCGAGCTTCGGGAAGCCCACTTGACGAACCAATACACTAGACTCTCGAAAATGCCATCGGGTCGCCACCTACTAGCCCGACTGCACATTCGCCATCACACAACACTCGTGGATGAGCGCGCACGTGTCCCCGAGATTTGGAGACTCGCCCTGAACGTGCGACCTCTCCCGGCCAAAATGTCAAAGACCATAGTGGCAGACGCCTCGCGCGGGCGGAATCTCTAGCCTAACACTACGGTGACAAACACGGAGTCTTTTACGTGGACGCCTCCGGCCCCCACCGTGAGGGGTGGTACACGGCCGCAGTCGTACACAAGAAAGCTACGGTGAACGGACTTACGTTCCGAGCTCAAAACATAACTCATGCGGAGGAGGTCGCTATCGCGCTAGCCGCCGCAGACCGGGACTCGCGGGTTATCATTACTGACTCGAGAGGGGCCTGTAGAAATATTGAACAGGGATGTATTCATTTCCTAGCTTACCGCATTCTTCAAAACAGTGGCTATCCCGGGGCCCCCGCTCCCCGAACGATAGTATGGGCTCCCGCTCATCTAGGACTCGAAGGCAATGAAATCGCAGATGCCTCCGCCCGCGCGCTCACTCTCCGGGTAACAACACCTTCTAACCCTACCGCAGCGGATCCCGATCCCAACCCCGTCTTTACCTTTAAGGAAATAACACAACTTTACCAATCTGAACATTTAATCTTTCCCAAGCCATGCAAGGACTTCACTAAGACGGAGGAACACATTCTCCTCCGTCTCTTCACCAAAACTCTGCTGTGCCCGGCAGTTCTGAAATTCTTTGATCACGCTTTCACGGGAAAATGCCCACACTGTGAGGAGAAGGCCTCGGATATCTACCACATGGTGTGGGCATGCCAGTCAACCCCGAGCCTAGACCCCAAACCCAACCCCACCCCGGAGGACTGGGAGGCAGCCCTGCTCAACTGCTCCGACCTAACGAGCCAAAAGGCCCTAGTTGTCCGAGCCCGAGCAGCCCTGGAGGCCAATAGGCTCCTGTAACGAGGAGCCCACCTAGTGTTTGTAAGAGAGGGTCCCTTCAGGGCCCTCTCATACTTCCTCCATATATATTCCCAATAAAGTTTTCTCTCTCTCTCTCACCGAATGCTTCTTCTTCCTCTTCTTTATTCTTCTGTTAATCCACTTCGTCTTCTTGACACCTCTTTCTTTTAAAATTCAATTTAGTCCCCTTATTATATGTGTGTATGTGACAAGGGCCCCCTCTCTCAAGAGTTTTTCCATGAAAAACTGCTCACGTCATCCTCATTTTCAAGCCATCTAGCCAACCGACTATCTTCTGTGGCGATTCTGGACCCAGCACACAAGACATCGCAGGGGTCCAGCACACACACCAAACGCACACCACTAACACAGCACACCAAATTGCGTTTCCAGAACACACCACTGCCGCTGACCGTACAGAGTCCTTAATAAACATGTTCGTGTCCACCACATACTCCCTTGTTTGATCACATAACACCAACAACAGCAGCAGCAGCAACAAGATAAATCTCAGAGATACATTAACACAACAACAACGACAACAACAAGCTACATCCCATAGATACCTAGAGAGAGAGGGTTTATTGATAGGAAAAGGCAGAGAGCTTGGCCTGAAAAATATTTATCTGGCCTGCTACTCTGCTCTGGGGGACGGGAAGAGGAGATAAAAGAAGGTCACGATGGGGGACGATGATGATGGGAGGAGGCAGATGAAAAACTACTTTAAAAAAAAACAAGGCGCACTTTCTGACATCACAAACGCGAGACAAGGTCCGTGTCGCTCAAAAAGCGTGAGAGCGCTCGCGTTGCCTTTACAGTTCTAAAACTATCTGGCCAAGCGCCGAGGATCAAATCCTCAGAGAGGAGCGATGTGTCCATAGGCTTCAGAGCAGATGCGAGTATGAGTCTTTCACGTGCATACGCTGAACACGCCACTAAAACATGTTCTATAGTCTCTAGCACGCCACATGTGGTACATTCCGGGCAGTCCGCTTGTCCAATTAAGTGCAAGTATTTGCGCGTGAATGCCACGTTTAAACGTAGTCTACGGATAACGCATGCAATAGGGCGAGGTATTCCGCGAGGAACTGAAAAGGTCATCGTCGGATCTAGCCGTTTAAAGCGGATGTGGCGGGTGTCTGGCAGGGCCCAGCCGTCGCCCTCCTCATCAATTCCGAAAGGAGACAAGTTGTGTCCACTATAGAGAACGGTACAGCTGTACGCAGGCCACTTCTGAAGGCGCTCCTTGCTTCAGCGTCGGTGGTCTCATTTCCATCGAGTCTGCAGTGTCCGGGGATCCACTGAAACACTATACGGTGGCCGTTTCCCTGAGCAAATGATACGAGACTAATGATATCAAGAGCCAGAGCTTGGTAGGCTGTGTGGCGTAGGAAGCATCCTAAAATGTGTAGCGAAGGTTTGCAGTCAGTGAAAATGCACCGCTCCTGAGGCGGTTCTCCGCAGATGTGGCGAATCGATTCCCGAAGGCCCACAAGCTCTGCAGCGGTTGAAGTAGACTTGTGTCCCAAAATGAATTTGCGGATCGTCTGTTGTGCAGGGATTGCGAAAGCTGCTGTTGATGCATTTGGAGACGCAGATCCATCCGTGTAGACGTGCACACATTTGTGGTATTGTGACCAGATGTAGGCAAGTGCGAGTTGCTTCAGTCCGCTAACCGGCATCGCAGACTTCTTGATTATGCCAGGGACATGCAGGCAGACTGAAGGCTGAGCCATTACTCATGGGGGCTGCAAGGAATGATGCGGCAAGGCATAGTCTGATGGCAATTCGGAGAGATGGAAGCGCAGTGCGCGTGCAAAACTGCTGTCCGGTCGTTCATCAAAAATCTTCGTCAGCGGGTGACAGCGGTGCCGTGTAAGCGCACGTAAATATACACGAAGTGGTTCGTGTGACAGGTAGACCGATATTGGGCACGCACGAGATTCCTCAATCGTGCCTTTGTTCGAGGCACAACGTGGTAATCCCAGGCATATCTTGAGCGCCTGTGCTTGGACACTCTCTAATGTCCGCAAGCAGGAAATACTCATGTTAGAGAGTACAGGAAGGCTGTAACGAATGTAGCCAATAAAGAGGGTATAGTAAAGTCGAAGCAAGGAGCGCTCCGTTGGGCCCCATTTAATGCCAGAGATACCTAGAGCTGTTCAGTGTGCTCTACTCATGAAGTCCGCTCCAACGTTATCTCTGCCTTTAATATATTCCAGCTGAAATGAGTATTCCTGCAAGGCCACACTCCCTCTCAAAACTTTACTATTGTTCATTTTTGCCTTGGTTAAGTATTCAAGCGGCTGATGATCTGTTTGAATCCTGAAATGTCTCCCATACAGATAAATGTGGAATTTCTTTACAGTCCACACCACCGCCAAACATTCCTTTTCAACAGTGAAGTAGTTGCGTTCACTAGCCGATAATCTCTTGCTTGCAAAAAATACCGGATGTAGCACGCGATTCTCTTCTTGCAAGAGTACGGCTCCTAAAGCTCGGTCTGATGCATCAGTGCGAAGCACAAACTCTTTATCCATATTCGGAGCAAGCAGAACGGGCGTTCTTGCCATATGCCCTTTTAACATCACGAATGCATAATCATGTTCAGGAGTCCAATTCAGCTTATTGCTTGCCCACTTCTTAATAAGTTCGACAAACGGGTCGGCTATGTGGGCATAATCGGGAATAAAGTTCCTGTAGTATCCCGTTAGACCCACGAACGACTGTACCTCTTTCTTGGTCGTCGGTGTCTGTGCCTGCTGTATTTTGTCCAAGATGTCGTCTTTCGTCGCGATACGGCCCATCCCCAGCTTGTGTCCGAGAAAAGAAATGGCTTCAAAGCCCACCTCACATTCTGCCGGTTTTATGGCCAACCTGGCTTGCTGAATTCTATCAAATAGTTTTTCCAGCGTAATTACATGCTCTTCCCACGTATCTGTTGCCACAAGGATGTCATCAATATAGTGTTGTACATTTTAGAGCCCATCCAAAACCTTCTTCATCAGCTTCGTGAATATTGCAGACGCTGTCTTCAAACCAAAAGGCACGAATATAAACTGGATTAAACCCGCCGTGCACGAAAAGGCAGTCTTCTCTTTAGACGAATCTTCCATTGATATTTTCCAATACCCTTTTGCTAAGTCAAATTTAGAAAAAAAAACTTTTGTGAGCCACCTTAGCGAACACCACGTCTGCTCTTAGTATGGGTTCTGCATCGGGTACTATGATGTCATTTAGCCGACGAAAATCTACGCACAGTCGGTTAGTACCATCGGGTTTTTTGACAACCACGAGAGGCGTATTGTATGCTGACCACGACCTCTCAATCACACCAAGCTCCAACATATCCCGCACCTCCTTTTCTATTGATTCTTGAACTGCTAAAGGTAGTGGGTATTGCTTCACGCTGATTGGTCTACCTGTAGAGAGATCTAGTCTGCAACATATGACATCGGTTTTGCCCGGCACATCAGAAGAAAACACATCCTCTTTGCTTTGGAGTAGGGTATTTATCTGTGAGCTTCGGGCTTCATTCAAATTCGGGTTTATTAGCACCTTATCGCAACCTACAGTTTTCTTCCCACTGCATGTGGGCATCTAAACAACATCATCTGTCTCCTCAGCTACTACCGAGCATACTGCCTTGGGGCGCACTGTACGGGAACTCTTCATACTTTTTCAACATGTTTGCATGGAACACCTTCTTGGTGTTATTTATCAATAACTCATAATCCATGTCATTTTTCTTCTGCGTCACAAGATAAGGGCCGTTCCACTGCATCAGTAACTTATGATCCGTGGGTAGCAGGATGAGAACCTTGTCCCCCGGATTCAAATTCCTGTGAGTGACTCTCTTGTCATAGTAGCCCTTATAGCATTCGCGCGCCCTTTCCAGGCCTTTATGTGCAAGCCTGAATGTTTCTTCCAGCTTGTCCCGCAACTCAAGAACGTGTCTTGAGATACGATGCAATCTCATTATTAGCCCACAGCTCCTTGAGTATTGTAAGTGGACCTCTAACGCTTCTCCCATACAACATCTCGAAGGGCTAGAAACCAAGACTCGTTTGCGGTACTTCGCGGTAAGCGAACAAAAGAGCTGGGAGATATCTATCCCAGTCATTAGGCCTCTCCTGGCACATTTTCTTGATCATATTTTTGAGGGTGCCGTTGAACCGTTCTGCAAGCTCATTACACATGGGATGGTGAGGCGTGGTCAGTAATTGCCTTACTGACAAAAGGCGGTTAACCTCCTTCATTAATGCAAAATGGCATTTTTCTGGGCCAGTTGGTATGAATCCATGATTTGGGCCAGCATGAACTTTGGGACACAAACGAAGAGAGACACATGGAACACGGAACACACTGCTGGAGTGTGTTCCGTGTTCCATGTGTCTCTCTTCCCTTGTGTCCCAAAGTTCATGCTGGCCCAAATCATGGACTCCATCATTAGTTCCGATGTGAAGTGCGAGCCCCGGTCACTCAAAACTTCCCTCGGGAACCCATAACGCGAAAACATTTCCACGAGACCCTCCGCCACATGGATACTGTCTATAGTTCTCAGTGGAATAGCGTCAG
This sequence comes from Amblyomma americanum, assembly GCF_052857255.1. Lineage (NCBI taxonomy): Eukaryota > Metazoa > Arthropoda > Arachnida > Ixodida > Ixodidae > Amblyomma > Amblyomma americanum. The sequence goes on along the minus strand of NC_135499.1, from coordinate 54,500,950 downwards.
GATAACGAGTGGCCACGTCCACCAGAGTAAGCACATATCTATTGCCTTTGGCAGATACTGGAGAGATTGGCCTCACATTGTCAATCGCCACTCGCTGAAACGGTAAGTCGATGGCTGGCATCCTGCCCACAGGCACAGGAGCAACTCTTCCCTTCGTAACTGTGCGCTGGCACACGTCACATGAGCGAACAAAGCGCTAACCGTCACTCTGAACACCCGGCCAAAAGAACTGCTCGGTGATCCTAGACATCGTTTTTTGAACACCCTGGTGTCCGGCCATAATGGCGTCATGTCCTAAGCCTAGCACGGTCTCTCGCATATCTCTCGGTAACACCAGCTGCTGGACCCGCCTTCCTGAACTAAATATGCATTCCCTGTGCAAAATACATTTACCAATTGATATTCGAAGGACATACGACTCTTCTTTTTTTCACTTTTTCCCCGTCTCTTTCGAAGCAGGTCTTCACGCTCGGGTCTTCTTTTTGCCTATTTGCAATTTCACCCGGTGTTACGTTCAGGCACATCGTAATAGGATTAGAGAGCGGACGCTGCGTTGCTCGGCCTGTCGCTTGAGCTCTTGTCTCCACTGCCGACGAGACACTGACTGCACCCGTCTGAACTGTCGCGGGCCTTTCCTGCTTTGGATGTTCTTCAACGTCGAGCATCCTCCACTCGGGATCGGGGTCTTCGACACCTACCCGCCGCGGTGGCTCAGTGGTTAGGGCGCTCGACTACTGATCCGGAGTTCCCGGGTTCGAACCCGACCGCGGCGGCTGTGTTTTTATGGAGGAAAAACGCTAAGGCGCCCGTGTGCTGTGCAATGTCAGTGCACGTTAAAGATCCCCAGGTGGTCGAAATTATTCCGGAGCCCTCCACTAAAGCACCTCTTCTTCCTTTCTTCTTTCACTCCCTCCTTTATCCCTTTCCTTACAGCGCGGTTCAGGTGTCCAACGATATATGAGACAGATACTGCGCCATTTCCTTTCCCCAAAAACCAATTATTATTATTATTACTTCGACACCTCTTGCACCCGTAATGTTCCCCCTGATGAGGTCGTAGATGTGTTGGCCTTCGCATTTTGCCACTACCTGCATAGTATAATATGGCGAGGACACTAGAATCCTGGCTTCAGGAAGGTACCTTACCATGCTATATACAAACGTGACGGCTGACGATGCCCCTGTAAGATCCTCGTCCTTCACCAGACTTCTCCAAACCAAGGCTGTGTTGGCTCCACTGTCTCTAAGAACCAATATAGGACGGTCCCCTATTTGCCCAACCACCACTGGCATTGCTGCTTTCGACTTGGGTGTTCCACTCACTGCCTCATTTTCCAGCGGCGTTTGCTCTCCTTTCAGCTGTGGAACTTCGGGTGGCGTGACAAGTTCTACCCTAGAGTCGACAACGCATGCAGCTCGGTCCTACGCTCTGTGTCGGCACTCATCCAGAGTATGCCTCTCCTCTTACAACCTTGACACACAACCTGTGTTTTTTGGGCAGCGCTACTAGTTCGACAGTCAGCAGCACTGTGTCCCACCTTGCCGCAGAGAAAACACCTTACTGGCGCCTTAGATGCACCGCCATATGCTCTTGGTTTTGCCGCATCTTTCTCTAGGGCCGTTTTTGTTTCCTCCTTTGCTTACTCAAATTTCTTAACCCTTGAGCCCCGAGGAATTGGTCTGCAGTGTCCAACGAACAAAACTTTCTTTCTTTCAGGAATAGCGCCAGCTTTGAGCTGCAACACGCTAAAAATTGCTCTGTGACCAGCTTGTCACTCACACCTTCAAAACTCTTTTCTGTGTTTGACATATCAAGCCACCTATCAAAATAGTTCTTCAGCCTGCACGAAAACTGCTTAGCGGTTTCCGAATCCTCAGGTTTCGCGGTGCGAAATCTCTCACGAAAACCCTCTACTGTAAGCCTGAATCTTTGGAGGAGCGCTTATTTTACTTTTTCGTTGTCCATAGATTCAGCAGCGGGCATCCTTCCAAACACATTCAGCGCCTCTCCGAGTAAACACATGCTCAATGCCGTGGCCCATTCACTGCGCTCCCAGCCTTGCCCCAAAGCTATCCGTTCGAATCGTTGCAGATATACGTCTTGATCATCTCTTTTGTCATCGAGAGGAGCCATCAGCTTCCTTGGACAAACTCTAGCCGGTCTAGGAGATTCTCCACCCGCTAAGGAACGCTGATCACTGTCCGTGATCTCCTCATATATTCCCGCGACATGCGCCTGTTTCCACAAAATAAGCTCCTTCTCCCGTTCTATCCTTCTTTTCTCCTGTTCTTCTGCCTCGCGAGCTCTTCTCTCTGCCTCGCCAGCTTTTTTCTCTTCTCGCTCTTCTGCTTCACGAGCGTCTGCGCGTGCTTGCGCCCTTTCCTCTCTCTGCGTATCTGCCTCCTCTTTCTGCTTGTCGCAGAGACGCATCGCCTCTTCCTTGCTTAACCCAAGCTTGAGCGCCAGTTCTAACGTTCTTGCCAAATCCATACTTTCTGCCGTCGAGAGATCGGAAAAATCCAAGACAAAGCAAAAAAGAAAAAGTAAATGTATCCTGGCACAGGCTCGCCACATATCTTTGCCACGGATCTCCCCGGAGAACACTCGGACCGAAAGAATGGATTCGGCGACGGGTGTACCCACACAATCGCACATTTAATACTCCCTACGTGACACGCACACACACTAGAACAAAAAACTAACAAAACTAACACAAAACACAAAGGCTATAAATACACACGACCCGTGCACACTGCTACGAGCGTCTGCTAATGGCGTTCTACTATTAGTGGACGGCGTTCGTGCTCACGGTTGGTTCGGTGCGGCTGCGGCGTTGTATGGATCCAGTATCCGGCGTCGAGGCGGCGTTCGACGTGCTTGGGCTGGCGTCGCTGGCGGCGTCGCTGGCGGCGTCGTATAAGCTCCAGGTCCAAGCGCCCGTGGTGGTGATGCTGGTGTTGTTGGCGCTGAGGGCACCACCCAAATGGGTGGCAACAGCGCTGGAGACACCCCTGGCCGTAGCAGGTGGTAGCGTCGTCCGTTGACTCCCCGGAACTAGCTCAGGCACGGCAGGAGGTCCACGATGCGATGCCGTAGAACGCGAGGTCACCGGAGCAGTAGCCGGCGTAGCTCTCTTCCAGCCGATGCGTCCCTGACCCGCCGGAGCCTCCACTTCTCTGCTGCCCCCCCCCCCCCGTGCCTCGCTCTCACTCGCCCTTTTATAGCCTCGGTGTTAGTCCATGTAAGCCTTGTCGTCGTCTTCTCTTCTCCACCAATTATCTCTCTCGACCTCACCGAATGCTTCTCCACCAATCATCTCTCTCCACCGCACCGAATGGTTCTTCTTCCTCTTCTTTATTCTTCGGTTAATCCACTTCGTCTTCTTCACACCTCTTTCCTTTAAAATTTAATTTAGTCCCCTTAATATATGTGACACCCCCGTTTGACTGACAGCAATCATTGCCTAGCTTCTCTCGGCGTAGCCCAGATAGGTGACGCACGGCACGTACGCCTCCGACAGAGCGCGGAGTCTGACGCCAATAAGCGCCTGAAGATGGCGCGGAAAAGTACTAACAGTACTACCCAAAACTGCTTGCTCTTCTCGCTAGGCAGTGTGTTATGGCGCTGCGATCGGCACCGTAAACTTCAGGATAAGTTCCCCATAACGAGTATATTGATGTAGAGTTGACACTGCCATCTCACGGTTCCAACCAAATAAAAGAAATCATTCCAGATGAAATAACCAACGAAGGTTTTGTTGTGAACAGCTAATATCCGCGATTCATGGGTATTGGAGACTCATGGAGCATTCACTGCTAAAAACATTCGTTTAAAGTGGCTGTGTCGGTATATATTACGGCCTTAAGGATCACGCTGACTCTCGCACTGCTCCTGGCCGCGTGTCGTTTGGTCGCTTGCTGAGAAGCAAAGTAGTCTTCTCTTACGTGCTCACACGCACACACAAACACACACAAATTCGCACCCAGGTCCAGCCATCTTGGCCTCCGGGACACTTCGCGGAAGACTTTGTCGGTCCGCCTGAAGCCATTTCGCGGTCACTGGACCCCTTGGTGCTGGGCGTGTACTCTGTCGCGACTTCCGACCAGTGAGCTGCGAAGAGGATTGCCGCATTTCCTCCCTGTCGGAAATAGAGGGGGAGACCTCGCTTCCGCGTAAAATAAAAGCATAGCATACTCGCTCGTACAACGGCCCTGAAAACAAGCCGCAATAAATATGTATTGGAATAAGCTCAGCCTACGACAAAATCTCCTCTACCGGCTGGGCGTGTTTGCTGTCCTGCTTCCGCTTCCGGTACGATGTGAACGATCCCTATATTACTGGTTGAGGCCGGATGTCCGTATACTCGGAGATCTGTCCCCAAGGTTAGACATGAAGATACTCATAACTGCTTTGTCTGCCTTAACTTCAAGACAAGTCCACTCCCTCCCCCATTCTTTGCGCATTGTCCCGTCATGCCCTTTCTAGATTGAAGCTTTTGAAATCATTCTCGCTCTCTTGGACTTTAGCTCCTTTTTTGATGAGCTTCGCTAGCGCCTAGGCAAACATAAGTCAAGTCAGAATGAGCGATTTTGCTTATAGACTAAACCTGCGAAATCGACCTCTACATTCTTGTGTGTTTGCTGAACCTCTGTGAGAGTCTGTCTTCCCTTATGCGTCTACACCCGACTCAGTCAACCTTTTGCTGTGACGCGTTAAATGTCGACAGAAATTAGTGTTTATGACGTTATAGCACGTCATATATTGAGTTCGCGTAAAATACGTGTGAGGCGAGGATGTTTGCAGCAACCATGCGAATGCAACGCAGTAAACGCCCCCACGTACCTTCCTGCACATGCTTTTTATGCTTTATTCTACCATTTGGCGCTGTCTGACAAACCTCTTCCAAACCACATCTCTGATAGAGATAGTGGGTTCATTTCATACGTAATTACACAGCTTTTTAGTGTACACATTATGGCAGAAATTAACCATGAAGCACCAAGAACAAATGAAAAAATTAAACATGCACCTAAGTCTTCTTACGTGCGGATATGCAAAGCATAGCGAGTTCCATTGCCTCCTCTGTTGCTCAGTAATATATTTAATAATTGATGTTGAATATTTCATCAGGGTGGCTGATTAAGCAATTTAATTCATTCATAATCAAGTCTAATTTAACTTGTTATTGATAAATTACCCATTATCATTAAAGTTTTTGAATATGTTGTAATTATTATTTTGTTTAGGCAATGAATGACTGATTACATTATTATTAATATTATTATTATTATTATTATTATTATTATTATTATTATTATTATTATTATTATTATTAATATTGACTGCCTATCCTGTAAGTGTACGCCTGTCGAAAATACAAACTCAGTTAAGTATCTCGGTATTCATTTCGATAGTGAATTGTCGTGGCATAATCATGGGGCGCATGTTTGCTCCAAACTAAGATCTGCCGCATGTTTACTCTTTAACATTAAAAGTTTGATGCCGTTTCATACTAAAAAAATGATAGTACATTCCCTTGCATCGAGCACCTTAAGGTATGGTATAATGGTTTTCGCTTTCTGCTCCCAACGTTGGCAGGACAGATTTGATAACCTCTTAAAAAATACATTAAAAGTGTGGCGTATAATCGCGTGACACCATCAAACAAAGACATTTTTCATGTTCTCAGTTTCCCGTCCTTTCAATCTTTATTCATTTCTACGGTTGTGCTGCGTCATTTCTGGATGGATGAACTCAAGCATCCGCACGTCTTCCCGGGACTGCTGCGCAAAGAAACGCGCTTCGTTGTACCACGCGTATCTACTAGATACGGAGCAGCAAAACGCTGCGTGTATGTCCCCAGGATATTTAATAACTTGTCAGACGATTATTTTTCTCTGGAGTCTTGGTCTCAATTGAAGGGTTTGTTACGCGTGTTGTAATGCATATGTATGCACTTATTTCCCTTTTGCTGGTCGCAGTTTGTAATGATAATGCTTTTCTTTCCATGCCTGGAAACCTGATCCATGCTTATCACTCTTATTTTCTTTTCTTTGTTGCTTTGAAATATGTACATATATACTGTAACCACATCGCTTAGCTGACGATGCCGGGACACGTCACACAAGCCACCATTGGCTTAGATGGGCTCGTTTTTGCTGTACAGATTTTTGGGTGCTTAATAAAGAATATTATTATTATTATTATTATTATTATTATTATTATTATTATTATTATTATTATTATTATTATTATTATTATTATTATTAGCGGCCAGTGCGTTGCCCAACGCTATCACGTTGTATTCCAACAGGCGGTGACCTTGATGCGGCCCCCGTGACGCCCCGGACCGTGCTATCGCGTTCATCAGCGCAGACCATTCTGCCGACTCTGGCGACAAGCAGCTAACTTGTCTGAAAACCAGGGATCACTGCAAGTTACTTAAGCCTGCGGACAGCGGAAAGCCCCTGCAGTCAGCGGCGAATGCGTTGCCCAAAGCTATCACGTTGTATTCCAACAGGCGGTGACCTTGATGCGGCCCCCGTGACGCCCCGGACCGTGCTATCGCGTTCATCAGCGCAGACCATTCTGCCGACTCTGGCGACAAGCAGCTAACTTGTCTGAAAACCAGGGATAACGGCAAGTTACTTAAGCCTGCGGACAGCGGAAAGCCCCTGCAGTCAGCGGCGAATGCGTTGCCCAACGCTATCACGTTCTATTCCAACAGGCGGTGACCTTGATGCGGCCCCCGTGATGCCCCGGACCATGCTATCGCGTTCATCAGCGCAGACCATTCTGCCGACTCTGGCGACAAGCAGCTAACTTGTCTGAAAACCAGGGATCACTGCAAGTTACTTAAGCCTGCGGACAGCGGAAAGCCCCTGCAGTCAGCGGCGAATGCGTTGCCCAACGCTATCACGTTCGATTCCAACAGGCGGTGACCTTGATGTGGCCCCCGTTACGCCCCGGACCGTGCTATCGCGTTCATCAGCGCAGACCATTCTGCCGACTCTGGCGACAAGCAGCTAACTTGTCTGAAAACCAGGGATAATGGCAAGTTACTTAAGCCTGCGGACAGCGGAAAGCCCCTGCAGCCAGCGGCGAATGCGTTGCCCAACGCTATCACGTTGTATTCCAACAGGCGGTGACCTTGATGCGGCCCCCGTGACGCCCCGGACCGTGCTATCGCGTTCATCAGCGCAGACAATTCTGCCGACTCTGGCGACAAGCAGCTAACTCCTCTGAAAACCAAGGGTCATGGCAAGCTACTTAAGCCTGCGGAAAGCCTGCGGACAGCGGAAAGCCCCTGCAGTCAGCGGCGAGTGTGTTGTCCAACGCTAACACGTTGTATTCGAACAGGTAGAGTCTCATTTTTGGCTGGTATCTTTCGTTATTTGAATTTGCCGCTGACTGCGCACTGTGCTCGCCTTCTCTGTATGACAATGACAGAGTGTATTACTTGCCACCAGGCACTGCCCGGTGATGGCAAGTTCAAGACCTGTACAAGTTGTACGTTTTCTTACCATTTCTGTCAGAATTGTTCTGGAATTGCCCTTAACACATTTAACACAATGGGCACAGCAAAACGAGATGTATGGGTATGCAAGACACGCAGAGCGGCAAGAAAACGCACAGGCGATTCCAGCTCTCAGCCTGATGCTTCCGAGGTCGATGAAAGTACGGGCATAGCATCGGCATTGATTTTGGAACTACTGGAAATCAAAAAGAGCCTACAATGCTTACCGGACCTTCATACGAAGGTTGATTCGCTGCTCCTTCTGAGAACAGAAGTGACCACATTAACCAAAACAGTTCAAGAATCAGAAAGCTCTTTGACTTTTTTTATCACAACAGTATGATTCTGTTCTCGAAGAAATGAAAGCAGCCAAGGAACAAACGGCTTCTCGAGATGCAGAAGTATCCGCCCTCAGAGCAACTGTCCAGAAGCAAGTCGAACAGCTAGAACGGATGCAAGCCCAATTAAATGACAGTGAACAGTACAGTCGTAACATGAACATAGAAATCCATGGACTCAAAGAGGAGGTGGATGAAAATCTTAAGGAATTCCTGAGTGATATCGCTGAAAGGCTAGAAGTCCAACATTTTTCTCTGTCAGAGGCTGAAGCAATACATCGGCTACCAGGCAGGCGCGACGCTATTCCTAGGATTCTTGTGCGCTTCGCTTCCATTGCTTCCAGAGAAAAGCTGTTCGAAGCCAGCAGGAAGCTTGGAAATCTTTGCGAGCCTGGAAAACGACAAACGATATTTTACAACGAGAACTTGACAAAGCTGAACCGAGATCTATTCTGGCATGCAAGGATCAAGGCAAAACTAAATGAGTACAAGTTTGCTTGGGTTAAACGGGGCAAGATATATGTAAAAAAGTCTGAACGCTCGTCCCTTCTCCGAATAACTAGGCCAGCAGACTGGGATCTAATCGTGTAATTGCCATGGACAGCACCTGCTGCCAGATCCCGAACTTTAGGTCTTTCAAGGACACATTTCGTCAGAGCTCAGATAATGAATTTACTGTCGTAAACACCAATGTCAGAAGCCTTCGAAAACACTGGGAAGAATTTAAGCTAGTTGCCACATTAGGAATCGGGTTTGTTGATGCATTCGTCTTGACGGAAATCAATGTTACAGACGCGTGCATGCATACGTTTTCAGTGCCGGGTTATCAGTGCCATTTTGTGACGCGGCCTCGTCGACGATGGGGCGCAATCGCCATCTTTTTAAGAGACAATTACCGCTCCTCCCCCTGAAGGCATACTTGCAGACCACTTAACAATATCTTGTCCAGACCATATCGCTTCACGTGCCCCCTAACTACTCATTTGCTTCTAGTGTTATTTTGCAACGTTTCTCGGACCATTATCTCGTCGCTTGTCGTTCGTCGCAATCGTTGTCTGCGCCAGCTACTCTTAGAACCACCACATCCAATAATTTAATCTACATCACTGTAACTGACAAGAGGTCCTTAGGTAACTTGATTAACCGTTTTAATTTGATGGAAATAACTGAATCTAATTCTCCAGACAAGGTGTATAATATCTTCTGCAACCAAATAAAAAAGTTCGAAAATATGGCAATAACTGAATCTAATTCTCCAGACAAGGTGTATAGTATCTTCTGTGCGACCAAATAAAAAAGTTCGAAAATAATTCAAAGCAAGTCGTAATAAACAAGTGCCGGAAGGATTACAACTGGTCGACTGAAGATATAATGCGTGCCATTTCCTATAGAGACATGCTCTGGAAACGGTGTAAGCATGCCTCAAAAAATAAACACCTACGTTTCGAGTACTAAGCCGCACGAAATAGGGTACTTGCCTTAATAAGATACACGAAGCAACAGTACTTTTTCATCAAAGAACCCCGCAAAAACACTGTCACTGATAAATTATCTTCGTGGCAAGAACGCTGCAAACATTTTCCCAATTTCGTTTTTTCCAGGCGATTCGGTCGAGGTCGCAGATAAGTTCAAAGATCTGTTTGCACTGGCTTCCGAGAATGCATCTTCTTGTCAGGTCGTTCAATACACGCTTAAGAATTCTATATCAGCGTCCGCCTTCCTACCTAGATTTTCAGAAAATGGCCTTCACGAAATAATTTTCAGTTTTAAGCGCAATAAGCCTCCTGGCATCGACGGCTTATCCGCGAATCTGCTACAAAGGAAGTTTGCAGCATTATCGAATATCCTGCTCTTTATGTTAAACGGTTTTCTTGATACCGCGTTTATCTCCAAGGAGCTTAAAACTGCGATTGTTAAGCCGTTTTAAAAAGGAGGGAAAATGGATGACATGAAAAACTATCGGCCTATTTCAATCCTAGCTTTACTTTCGCATATTATTAAAAATTCTTTTGAAATTCATGTCGTCCTTTGTTGAAAAATTTTCAATTCTGTCGACTCGACAGTTTGGTTTTGTAGCCGGTCGTGGTACGGTAACCCTTCTAGAAGAGTTCTCTGACGAACTATTTTCAGCTTTCGACCAAAATTTGTATAGCGTTGCTTTATTACTGGACACATCAAAAGCTTTAGAGACAGTTCATCACGGGATTCCATCACAAAAATTATATTCCAGCGGTTTTAGGGGACCATTTTACGATGTTCTCAAAAGCTATCTGGCCGATCACAAGTAGCTGTTTCAGACGAAATCAAAAACGCAAGTCGTAAACTTCCATTGAAGGCCGGGATTTCTCAGGGTTCCATACTATCACCTCTACGTTTCAATATATATATTAATCATTTATCTAGGATTGTTTTAAAAGGTTTAATATTTCGATACGCTGACGACACTGTTTTGCTCTCGAAACATATTTCTTACGCCATGGCTACCTCGAATCTCCTATGTAATATATACAAAACAATGACTTGGTTAGCTGATAATCATTTAAAGGCTAACGCCTCAAAAACCCAACTCGTTTGCTTCAGGTCCTCTTTATAATTAACCGCAATAGACGCGCCAGTTTTTCTACACAGTCACAACTGTAATTCCTGTCGATGCGTGCCAATTACCTACGTGAACTCGGTAAAATACCTGGGAGTATTTCTTCGACAGTGATATGTCGTGGCACACTCAGCTATCACACGTCTGCGATAAGCTCAGGAACGCTGCATGCTTATTTTTCAACATCAAATCTATCGTACCGTTTCAAGTAAAAAAAAAAAACGATAGCACATGCTTTGGTCTACAGCACTCTTCGATATAGGATCACCGTCTCTGCTGTTTACCCCACCCGATGGCAAAACCGCGTGGATTCTTTGTTAAGGAACACACTAAGAAATATAACCTACAATAATCAGTCACTCAAAGATCATAACATCTTCTCGGCGCTTGGCTTACCATGCTTCTGGTCTTTGTTTGTGCAAACTGTGGTGCTACGGCATTTTTGGTTTAGTGATTTTAAAACATGCTCCACAGCCTGCCGAAGCCTTCGTAATAGTGTTCGCTTTGCAGTGCCACGCTTCTCAACAAGATATGGTGAAGCTAGACACTGTGTTTATGTGCCGAAAAATTTGAACGATTTGCCAAATGAGGCATTCTCGATTACGTCAAAAAGGAAATGAAAAACATTTGTTCATTGTAACGCAGTTGCTTCAGGACTTCTAATATGCATCGGTCATCATCTCTGAAATATGTCTTATCTTATTGGTATTGATCCTTGTCTCGCGATTTGCTCCTTGTTTGTGTTAAGCTTCTTAATTCTTAGTACTCCTGCATTTACCTCGTTACGCGTCGATACTGATATGAATATTGCACACTCGTCCGCTGATTTTGCCGGGCCAAGTCCTTTAAGCCATTGGTGGCTTTTACAGGCCCGTTTCTTGTGCATTGTATTTATTTGTGCAATAAATCTATTATTATTATTATTATTATTATTATTATTATTATTATTATTATTATTGTTGTGGTTGTTGTTGTTGTTGTTGTTGTTGTTGTTGTTGTTGTTGTTGTTGTTGTTGTTGTTGTTGTTGTTGTGCGTTCAATTCTGGAGGAATTACTAGTAATACATCAGTTTAACGAATTATTCGGTGTAATGTCGTATTATTTATTTATTTATATTATTTAGTAATTTCTTCATTTAACCTTCCGTTCCATTACTGTGAATCATCACATATCATAATTGCACTCTTGCTGTATGATCGATAGTTCATGAGGACAAGCTTTCTCCACAGTCCGCGGTGACGCACCCTGTCAACGCCACTCATGAGGCATGACGTGCCTTCGCATTAAAAGTCAGTCTATTTTGCTCTAACAGTGCTGAACATTAACATTGTACCGTTTGGTAAAAGCCACTGTTTTTAGAGTGCGTGTTCCGAAATCTCGACTTCCGACTCAGCGCAAGTAGCGATTTGGGAACAGACTCATTGAAGGAGTATTTTCTAGATAGTGTTGCGGATTTTCAGAAGTCGCACGATGGGCAAAAAAGCGGACATAAGGAAAGGATGTTGAAGTGTGTTGGCCCGTTCGACCCTCTCTTGCGCCACCTAGGTTGCTTCCAGTTCGCCGCTTGTTACTAGCCTATTCAACCGACTAGGACGTCTCGGTTGTGACGTTATCGTTGTAACATTGCAGTGGGGAGCCTGGTAACAGTCCCCAGGCCCTACCAACGGCACAGCTGCAACTGGAGTCTCGCCGGTGTCGTCGCCTTGCCGGCATGGCACCACTGACAGACGCCATGCTACCGGCCAATGAGCCATCAGCAGTGCGACATGACGCTGCGATCCAGGCTGCAGACGGACCTGCGGAAGCAGCGAACGGTTCTTTCCAGCACTATCCGGAGCCTCGGACTTTCGCGGCGGAGCAGGCGAGAACGTCAATGAGTGGTTAAGACACTACCAACTGGTGAGCCGCTATAACCGATGGGACGCCGCCGCTCAGCTTGCCAACATTTTCTTTCTTATACTGCCTTGGTCTGGTTTGAAAGCCACGAACACTCGCTCCCAACCTGACAATGCTTCGTTACTGAACTGCAACAATGTTTCGGCGAGAGCCTCGCGCGAAGAAAGCGGGCCGAACAAACACTTGCACACCGGGCTCAGTTACCTGGAGAAACCTGCACAACCTACACAGATCAGATTCTCAGGCTGTGCAAAAGCACGAACGCTCATGTGACTGAAGAAAAGTTGGAAATTTTCTGAAGGGCATTGCCGACGTCGTTTATAATTTTCTGATTGCGAACGAGAACTTGGGAGTGGTCTCAGATGTCATTCGGCACGTACGTACATTCGAGGCGTTGAAGACGCTTCGTATTACGCCCAAGTTGAAGAGAGCTTCAAGGATCCGTGATCTAGGATCTGACAGGTTGTTCGCGAGGAACTCCACAGGTTCGAGCCCCATGCACGCTGCGCAACATCCGAGCTATCTGACTTTGCCCTATCTCGAGGTGCCCCCTCTGTAGTCCCCTGGAGTTCCCTCCTTAGTCACCTCGAGCAGTTCCCTTTACGCTGCCACCCTGTGGGAATGACGTTTGGTATTACACAACGACACGAACGCCCTCAAGAAGCACCCGAAGCATTTCAAAAATAAAGTAATATGAGACGAAAAAAGTTGACGCCGGTTGAAGGTGCGTCCAGCATAGTAGCTGAAACCAGACGCAGACCTTTACTGATTCGTGCGGGCGTGGAAGGCGTCGGCTATAAAAGAATTTTTAATAAGACGCAGTTCCCAGGAACAGTCTTCATTTGTAATTCTCGTCATTCGTGCCCTAGAACGATGTCGTCTGTGGTCTCGTGACGGCTTCGCTTTTTTGCCCATGCGCACGGTAAGCAATATTTATAATGTAAACGCAGTAGATTGTTTTACGCGTTATGTCCTATAGGCACGACCCTGAGGCAATTCGTTGTGGCAGAGCATAGGCGGTAAAATGTTGGTCTGGTTCTGTTTGATTAGAGAGCTCGGTTATACAGCAGAACCGGAAAACGCTGCAGCATTTCCTCTAACCGCTTTCAGTGTCCACACTGAAACGGAACTATGCGTTTCTCTACTGCGATCTCACCGATGCGATTCGAGAGGGCTTGCGCGTAAAGGTAGGAAAAAGTGCAATTGCGCAAGTATTACTACGCAAAAAAAAACTGGTAACGTGTTGTATTTTGACAGCAGTGGTTCAGAAATAAACGTAGAAAGCTCACTCGTATTGGTCCTTTACTGTATTGCGAACATCCATCATGAACTCAAATTCTGTGCGATGTCAGTGCATGTCAATGAACCCTACGTGGTCTCAATTTCCGGAATCCTTCACTACAGCGCCCTTCATAGCCTGAGTCGTTTTTGAACGTTAAACCTCCGTGAACTAAAGCAAACCAAAAAGTGAAATTGCATACAAGAATGCTTCGCCAAAAAGCTCAGGGAGAGACAGTGCAAGCGCTTTTGTAAAAAGAAAAGCTGTTCAAATTTCCCTGTTATTGTCTCCATATTTCAGTACACTTTTAGAAAAAAATGTAGTAGAAAGGTAGCAACGGCTGCTGTTACTACCTTTTTTTAACAGTTACTACCTCTGTACTACCTCCTTGCGACTTCGTTACCACCTCCATGAAAATGGAGGTTGTAAAAAGGTAGTCAGTACTGCTGTTACTACCTTTTTAAACCATTACTACCTTTGCACTACCCCCTTACCACCTCACTATAAGCGGAAGTAGAAAACACGGCTGCTACTCGTAAGGCACCACCCGAAAAGGATTCAGTGAAAGGCATACAATAGGAGGTGCATATGTCGACAGGTTGAATCCCTGTCGGAAGCTAGCCTACAGCCTGACTAAGAGACGTATGCTGTATGCAAGACTAAATTATATGATACCACCGGTAGCGGCGTACGACGACGGTTGCGTCACAATTTCGATGCGAAAGTCGGAGGTCGGGAAAAACTGCCGCCATATGCGCGTCCGCCAGTGGTGCGCTCCTCCTCCACGCGCTCCTGCTCACTACACGTGTGGTGCCCGCCTACGCGTTAGTAACAGGCTGCTAAGGTTCCCCTTCGAGTGATATTTTTTGCATTGATTTTGGTTTTTTTGAAGATATATAAGCGCTCTGCTCTGCGATGCAGTGTGTTTCAGTGATGGGGCAGTGCCTGCGTGTTATCCAGCGTTCAGATTAGGAGTTACTTCACCAAGAAGAAAGGATAGCCGTTGGCTACGGGTTGTTGCTCTTACTGCTATCTAAAGGTAAACATTGCTTAAAAGGTAGTTCCTGTAACTAGCTTCGAAGGTAGCAGCTGATATTAATGGTAGTTGCTCTTACTACCTTCTGAAGTAGTAAATGCTGCTAAGGATAGTTCCTGTTGCTACTTCTCAGAGGTAGTAACCGTTACTACCTTGCTGTTACTACCAACAGTTACTAGTTAGGCAGTAACGTATATGACAACCGATTACTCCTCTGAAAGTTAGGAACTACGACCACCTTCGAGATTTTAACTAAAATAAGATGTTTCACTTGTTTCAAACGATAGAAAACGAATTCAAGAGGTTTTGTGCAGCAATGTATAATGTGTATACTCATTATTCTTGATTAAAAACTTGGCATACCATCGTTGCTTCCACAGCTGCTTCTGCAGCAGATATATAATTGTAAACCAAGTTTTTCGGTGGCATGCAAACATGAATGTGAGGTACATTTATACGGAGGTGTAGCTCTAATCCTTCCTGCTTTCATTTCGGCAATGAACTTGAAATGAAACTATACTTTACTAAGGAGTTTAGTGATATTGTGTGGACCGCACCCACTTCAAATAAGAATAATTAACCGTTCTTTTTAATAGCGCAGCGCAAAGATGTTTTGGGAGCCTGCGTGGTTATTGAGAAAGTACATTTAGGGGTTAGCATTTTTCATAGCACACTATTATAATACGAGCTCCGATATTTTGCGCGACTGAAACCTGCGCATGCCACAGGAAGTCACCTATTCAGTTATGGTTTCCTTCAGAGAGTTTAACGTCTCAAAGCGACTAAAGCTATGAGCGAAGCCGTAGTGAACAGCTCCACCAATTTCGACCGCCTGGGGTTCTTTACCGTGCACTGACATCGAATAGAATAGTACACGGGCTTCTAGCATTTAATCATATTTATCATAATCATCATCAACCTGACTACGCCCACTATAGGACAACGACCTCTCCCGTATCTCTCCAATTAACCAAGTCCTAAGCCAGCTGCGGCCACCCTGTCCCCGCAAACTTCTTAACATCGTCCGTCCACCTTCCTTTCTGCCGCCCCTTGGTACGCTTGCCTTCTCTTGGACTCCACTCCGTTACCCTTAAGCACCATCGGTTATCTTGTCTTCGCATTGCATGCCCTGTCCAAGCATTTCGGCTGCATCTAAATGTGACAGCCGCGGCCGGGATTGAACCCGCGTCTTTCGGGTCCGCATCCAAGCACCATAACCACTGAACCACCGTGGCGGGTACGTATTAAATTATGCATTCCGGTCAATTCCACACTAAAAAAACATAATTAAAAGTAATCGAAAATCAATAATACTAAAAGTTACACCATGGCCTTCTAGCAAAAGCAGGAATAACGCGATAAGGAAGGACGGGCGGGTGTACTGTATCTTAGTTGATACATATTTAACTCAGAAGTAAAGATCAGCTGTACCAAGTAGATTTTGGCATGTGATTGAATACTTAAATGGTGGTAGTACGCAACTGGCTTACAAATAATGCTATGCAAATTAACCACTGATTACGAGTCCATAAAAGATATTAAGTGATAAGATCCTGGTGGCGAAAGCTTTGGTTTCAGCTTTATATACTTGGTGAAACAAGGTGGTGAGAAATCTTGCATTATGCGCACTATTGCAACAGCACTGTAAAGCCAATAAAATTCACAAGCTGGACACGGGAGGGAGAATAGAAGTGCGTTTTTTCTGATATACCAAAGTGTTTATTTAGCATTATAGTACGCACATCCTATAAAATTTCGAAATGAAACTGCACACTTATTACGTCGATGACAGCTTACTCAAGCAAGGCAGCAGATAGTATTGTCATTTCTTGTTTTTGTTCGTATCAAATTGAGGCGTATAGGCTAACGAGTATAGCTCTTACCTTCTGCTAGTTTGTCTTCGATTTCTTTTCTAGTGTCAGTAACGTTCTGAATATACTGCTTCTTGTTAAAATATGCACCACTAAATTTTTAAAGACATCTCGTAATGTTTATTAACCCTTAGGTTAGTTCCAGCATGTACAATGCGCGAAATTTGTCACCAAATCTCGTTCCAGCCATGACTTATACTTAGGCTTTCTATTTACATCGTCTAGCCTGTCCTAATATTGTACTCGTTTTCAATCACAATAATAAATTTCAGCTTTCCAACCAAGGTAGAAATAACCCCATGTCATAATTTTCCCCTAAAAAACTGCACTCATTTTAAAACATCCTAGTAAACGCGCTGATATAATTAACTAGGTTTTTCTTAGTGAAACCGAGGGGTACTGCTCAAAGTTATTTGCTTCCTCAAGCCGTATTGGTGAAATACTTAAACCTGGGTATTGTCCGCTTGTAATTTTGCCTAGTTTTTACTCCTTTTAAGGAAAATCATTCATATATCGACTTGCAGCCGACACGACGTTATCAACAAAATTTCAACGTCTCCATCAAGTAATATACGTGCAGCCATGTTTTTTTTCTGCCATTGAACTGGTCGCCTGCTGCTCTGAACCTTCTAGCATGTCTTATTTCAGCGTTGTAAGCCCTCATGGAGAAATTGAAGGAAGCATTCCATCCTGTCGAGGGCCAGTTCCGAAACCTAATAACATTCCGGGAGGCCTGCCTGTCCCTTTTCATAAGACGAAATGCGGATGTTCAAATGAGAGCAGTGCAGCCAATTTCGATGTTCCTACCTTTGATTTCTCAGAAAGGGTTTGATAAATTAGAAAGTAACTTTCCAATCCCGCTTTCTTTCCTCTCTTATTGGACACAAAAACTCACTGTGGTAATAAGAATGACGTGAAGAAAATGGGAAAAAAAGGAATGGGTAAAACGAAATAAATGGTAGTCCATGAACTCTGGTGCTTCCGAAGAGTACATGAGCAGCCCAGCCTTCTCTACCCTTGATATTTTTGCTGAGAGAACTTTATTGAGAAAACTTCGGTTCCTAAAAACGAGAGAGATGAAGCTCTTTATTGGTTAGCAGAGAATGTGTCATACGCGCAAAAACTTGATTTGAAGTCCGACACAGTAATAATCACTGCCGCGAAAGGAGCTTGTGAGTAATTCCTGTAGCTGCAACTGCTGACAGAGCATATATGGCGAACATTTTCTGGGTATCTCCAATCTTGAACTTCAACACACCCCTGGTCACAGCGTCAGAATTTTGCCTGATGCACATAAAATAAAAGCTTAGCTAGCCTATATTCCCTTTATACTTTGGAAAACCCCCAGTGTTCGTTCTGCAGGAAGAGATGCCTTCTAACAAAGTGCGCAGAAGAAAACACATGGACAGGAGAAAGTCAGGCATACAACAGTGCCCCTCCGTCGGTCTTCAGTAGACGACTTAAGCTGAGTCTCCTGTGTAATCTCAGCCGATATATTTTTTCAAGGAATCAACTGGCACATTCCCATAAATAAGTTATAACACTCGTACACAGCAACGCCTCTTCAGGGCTTAGTGTGAAGCCACCCTCAGTAAGCGGCGTCTGACATGATGTACTATACTCTCTCCCCTACCCTCCTCCCCGACTCACGTTTCTCTGGCTCCAGGACTGCACGTAATCTGCAACGCATGAGCTGTGGCAGGTGCTCAATTCACAATGAAGTACGAGCCCAGTGGTGCTGAAAATTGAATAATTTAACACTACTTGTTAAGAACCAAGTATAATGACCGGTTTCGCAAGGTGGGTGCTGTGTGAAGGCGCATTCATTTATTTAGTATACAGCGAAAACTGAGTCGGCTCAATTCGGACGCGTTGCAAGTCGTATTGAGTGCAATACAGGCCAGGGGCTCAGGCATACTCCGTCCTCACTGACCACTACATGCGCACTGCAACTGTCGCACACCAAAAACTGCGAGGAATACCCTGGCAGCACTTCCT
The DNA here is from genome assembly GCF_052857255.1 of Amblyomma americanum. Lineage (NCBI taxonomy): Eukaryota > Metazoa > Arthropoda > Arachnida > Ixodida > Ixodidae > Amblyomma > Amblyomma americanum. Next base: position 54,482,419 of record NC_135499.1, on the reverse strand, counting down.
GGATATTATATCACAGATTCCTACTTCGAACCATCATAATTTTTGGGCGAAAAGGCTTAGTCCCCCGTCTTGTGCTTCTACGCGCATACCAGGAAGCTGTGGTTAAGCATATAGTAAGCATATAGTAATTTAGCTTTTCATTAAGCAAGCTTTCGAATTTATTTACTTATTTGTTAAAGAGTCTTGCAGCTCTCGAAGGCATCGTTGCAGGCGTGAAAATAACAAATGACATTTGCTGGTGAGAACAAAAGGAGAACAACCAAAAATACCATAAAAGTGGTAATGAAAAATATGCACCGTAACAGGACAAAAGCGCGGTACAAAGGCAACGACAAAAAAAATACTGAAAAAGCACGCGAAAGAAGGACAACTGCGCTTCATGTCACATATCATAAAAATGCGCAGAAAAGATTTTCCATAAAACAGTATTCCAAAAGTGGCGTTACGAATAGAAACCCATGCTTACAGCCTTTTTCCTGTAGTTTTCATTCTTGGATTAACTGTAATTATTTTTCTATACCTGCGATTTCGTCTGCGTATCTTTGGCATATAGTATGTTCTGATTCTGGACAAGCTCATCAAAATATTTACATATTCGCGGTTGTGTCGGCGGGAACAATACAGTGTGTCATGCCCGAATGGTGTGCGCAAGTTTTAGTTTGAGCTTGTTCTTGTTCCCTGTCCGCCATTTCCGTGTGAATAGGAATGTGAAATTGAGATGTTACAGCGTATTACGTGCGCTGCTTCAAGTGCCTCGAGTTACTTGGCTATCACTAAAAAGCGCCAGTGCCTGAAAATTTGGAGCACGTTAAGTCCGTTTCCTTATGACGATGTCACCGCTGTGCTCATTTTATTCGCATCTATTCCTTTAGTGGGGCTCTCGGTTGTATTTCTCTCCGCATGGTCTCTCGAGCTGCAGGGACCAAAGTAGCCTAACGCCCAAATGGTCCAGCGGCTCTATATGCGTTCTTTCCTAGAGATGTACATCATTTCCTTTCCACGCAAATAAGATATCAGGTCGGAAAAATTAGTCAAATATGACACTCGACGTATTTATATCACGCTGTGTTCTGGAGCGTCATGTGGAGTGGCGAAACCGTGCTGGCTCTGCTTGTACGTTGTTGCTAGGAAAAATGAGGGAGCAGTATACAGGCGTCGCTGCTGCTATAGCTTCGCTGCAGCAGGCAACCTGGTATCAAGCTTCCTGTCCCAGCGCTGTCCCGTGTACTCCTTCTCGTTACCCCGTCTGTTCGCTGATACCAATACGCTAGCATCCTGTCCTATTTATATACCAGAACTTCTCCAACCGAAAGTTGAAAGTCAAGCGAAAACGATGCACGTAGTAAGAGAAACGCAGTTACTCGGAGAGAGTGATTACTGTAAAGAAGGGGAGAAAATGAAAACAGTCGAAAAACTCACAAGACGGTCGAGAGTTCACCGCCATGGAACAGAGAAATGTCTCTTCTGTACAAGAAGCTTTAGTCGGAAGTTCCTTTCATGGAAGTTTTCTCTTGTTTCTAGTGCCTCGCCAGCAGCTGCATCTGAAATTGAGTTTCGCAGCCAGCAGGCAGCGCCCCCTTCCGGCTAGTTTGCGCCTCTACACTCACGCTGCGGTAGATTCGTTGCGTCTGGTTCCGTCAGGTTCCCTGTTCCGACAGTTTCTTTTACGTGGCAGTGTTTATCGAAGCAGCGCGTATAAAATCAGAGGCTATTCTGAACACAATAATGAGAAGATTCAGCATCGCGATTTTTCCGAGGAAAATATGCAGAACAGCCTCTACTATGCATCAGGAAGCGTCTTTGTGAAATTGCGACCACACAGAATTCAGGGCTGTAGCCATTTCTAGGCCTGCGCTAGCTATCCTGCAAGTGGCAACCTACACGGCTTGTGTATTCATATATCGAAACACCAGGCCAAGGGGATTTCCCTACGTGGGATAGGAAGCAGCCACGACGATGTTGTACTTGCAAAAAGTATCGACAGGCAACTCGCTGTTCAAATATCTCCCGTGAGCCTTTCTCCTTTCAAATCTGATATGGATTTTCAATGTTTCCCGAGAAAAAAAGTTTAACTGAACAAGAAGGGCTTCCTGTGGGTATGTGAGGACTTTCAATTCTTTTACTTTGTTTCTTTCTGCAAACCACTTCCGCATAAACGTATATCGTCTTTTAAATTTATAAAAAAATGGGGTCACTCATATGGTCATTGTCATTCGTAGTAGTGAGAGTGGATGCCTAGCTTGGCAGACAGACTTCAACTTTTGAAACAATAGAACTCATTTCCCTTTCTCCACAAACTACTCAACTGTGTCTCTTTTAAGTTCTACTACAGTTCTTTAGTTACAATTGCGATATATGTTTACAATATATATTCGACATGGCTACTATCAAAGTGCAAATGTTGCAGGCGGCCAGTAGGTTTTCGGTACACCGTTGTAGTCAAGCTGGGCTCGTGAAGCGAAACGGTGACGTCAAAAAAATGCACTTTACATCTAGAGTACGTATGGGAAAATGATATAGAATGATGCAGGTTGTTGAAATCGGCTTTAAATGAAACATGTTAGAACCAGCGTCCTCTACAGTCAAACACCTCGGTTCAAACGTATCTGCTCGAAGCAATCTCACTTTAAAAGCAACTGCGCCACACTTCGTAGCCCGGTCATTAAACAAATGTACCCCCTCAGCTGATCGATGACGCCATAGAGCGCACAGATACGCTATCGCGAAGGATTCTACTAGCTAAAGAAAAACCAGATACTTCCTACTCGAAAACCAACCTTGTCCTCACTCATTCTGCATCCGCAGCAAAAGTTTCGGCAATCTTAAAAAAAAAACACTATAATAATCTCATGCAAAGTGTTTGCCTGAAGGAAATATTCGTAAAGCCACCAAGGGTTGTTTATAGAAGATCGAGAAATCTACGCGACATACTAACTTCTTCAAAAACTAGTGCTCCGCAACCCACAGGCTGCCACCCTTGCAACAAGAGCCGCTGTAAAGTTTGTCCGCATATGACTACGTCTCAGAGCGTCAGCAGTGCTGGTTCTAACTTTCATTTAAAAATTCAAGGTGACTTCACCTGCAATAGTGCGAACGTCATTGACCTACTCCAGTGTACCACATGTAACCTTCAGTATGTAGGCCAGACAGAAACCCCCTTTAGATTAAGCTTCAATAACCACAGAAGCCATGTTAAATCCCTCCCAAACCTGCCCCTATCAAGACATGTTCAGCTCCCAGGTCATTCAGTTTATCATATTACAGCTACTATTCTGGAATCTGCATTTAAATCTAATCACGACCGAGAATTCAGATAGTCTTTTCTGATCTATAAATTTAAAACAGCATCTTCTGGTTTGGACAAAAGCACGATGAAATTGAGCAACATACCTGTTCAAACACCCTCATATTCACCGATGTTAGTGCTATTCTGTTCGTGCTTTTTTTTTTCATGTATATCCACCACGCGTTTGCATTCTTTCGCTTTTTTTTCCTCCTTGTGGTCGTGTGTTTCCAAGATTGCGCATAATTTCTCGCGTCTTGATTTCTGTGAACTATCATCCTAATACTGATAGTACACCGCGTCAATCTCTCGCACCTGTATGTTTGTTTAACTTGCCGCTGCGTCATATAGCTGAAATTTGGCTACGTTCATCTTTTTACTTCACAGCACGGGTATCCTTCTTATTTCTTTTTTTTTCTGCTCGGACAGAACAGGCAGATAGCGCCATGAGTTATTTTTTGGTCAGGATGTAATAAAAGATATTACTGTTACAGTTTATGCTGCTTTATCGTGCGCGTGTTTTTTAGTGACCGTGTGTTTATTTAGTGTTTTTAGAGTGCTCAACTTCTCGCTTCTGAAGTTTTGCTGTCCAGCAATTCTGGTTTCTCAACATTGGACTGTAAGCATGACACGTTTAATCATCTGTCGGCGCATTCTACAGCTAAGATTGTTAACGCACTAAATTTCGCAACGTACCCCTCCTGTTCAGCCATTGTGGTCCACATTCGTGTACCTACATATCGCGTTTTAGTCACGTGTGTGTTACGTTTTTGGTCTTCTCTGCATTATATGTATGTACGTTTTTTGAGCACCCGCCGTCATATTCTGTGCCCTACATTTTTATTCTGTCATTGTGATGAAAGTCGTTCCACGGTCGGAACCTCAAATACATTGTTTCAAACGTTGGTCTCTGTTTTGTCACTACTACTGACCGTGCCAAGAACTCTTTTTCACAGAAATACATTTGTATATATGAAGGAAGCCAACAATCACGGAAACCAAGGTGCACAGGGAAATGTTTCTATTTTTTTTCGTTTTTAATTTGTACTGCCAACGAATGGGAGAATAATACTGCGATTTATTTGTCGTTTAAACATAATTACTTATAAAGAAGCAGAAAAAGCAACCATGCTGCCGGTGGGATCCGAGCCCACGACCTCCAAATATCGCGTCCGGAGCTCTATCAACTGAGCTACGGTGACGGCTGTCCAATCTGCTGCTCTCGTGGGTATTTATGTTTCGCGTGTAAGCGAACCTTGAGAGTGTTCACCAGCGCCGCCCTCGTCCATAGCGGCGGACGTAGCACGTCCTGTATTACCTCGAGTGTGACTTGGAACGACATCTAACGGCGAGGGCGGAAACTGTGCGAGAGCCCACTTATGCTACCTATGGCATCCAGACTGCCAGAACCGAGACCCTCACTAAGGTATCAGCAGACAAGGCAAAGTAAATAATGAGCTAGTTTGACAATCATAGGAAGCAAGCCAACAACCACGTAAACCAAGGTACATAGGGGAATGTTTCTATTTTTTTTTCATTTGTAGTGCCAATGAACGGGAGAATAATCCGGCTATTTATTTGTCGCTTAAAGATAATTACTTTTAAAGCAGCAAAAAAATAACCATGCAACCGGTGGGATCCGAACCCACGACCTCCGAATATCGCGTCCGGTGCACTACCAACTGAGCTGCGGCGACGGCGGTCCAATCTGCTGCTCTCGTAGGTATTTATGTTTCGCGTGTAAGCAAACACGGACGGACGGACGGATGGATGGATGGATGGATGGATGGATGGATGGATGGATGGATGGATGGATGGATGGATGGATGGATGGATGGATGGATGGATGGATGGATGGACGGACGGACGGACGGACGGACGGACGGACGGACGGACGGACGGACGGATGGATGGATGGATGGATGGATGGATGGATGGATGGATGGATGGATGGATGGATGGATGGATGGATGGATGGATGGATGGATACGGCTGAACCCTTTAAATCGGGCGGTGGCTAAAGCCACCTAGCCATGACATGAAATTTTACTCTTCTCTTGATTTTAGCCACCAATCAGATAACCTTCACTTGGTTACTTCTACCCGCTTAAAATCTACTTTCCCTTCACTGTCCTTAAACCCCAATGTCTTGGATAAATCCGTCCCGCTGCTTTCCACTGCAGGGAGAAGCCCTTTAGAGAAAAGTATCGTGTTCAGCCGTTTCCTCCTCCTCTCCGCACGCAACGCACAACGTGTCTATATCAAGGTACCTGACTCTATATGTCTTAGTCCGCAAAACTACCGTCCTGGCCTCAAACAACAAAGAGCTTCCCCTACAATTATCATAGATATTTTCTTTGGCAAATTCCTGCTTAAAAATCCTGTATGTTCCCAGTGCTTATTTGGTCAGCATCCCTGTTTTCGACAGAGCTCTCTCTGTTTCTTTAACCTTTTTCTTAACCTTGAGAGTGTTCATCAGCGCCACCCTCGGCCATTGCGGCGGACGTAGTAAGTCCTGTATTACCGCGAGTGTGATGTGGAATGCCATCTATCGGCTTCCTTCATATGTTTGTCAAACGAGCCCCTCATTTCATTTGCCTTGTCTGCTCTCTCTCTCTCTCTCTCTCTCTCTCTCTCTCTCTCTCTCTCTCTCTATATATATATATATATATATATATATATATATATATATATATATATATATATATATATATATATATATATATATATATATATAAATTTTAATGCAGAAAAGGGGCACACGAACGGAAGCAGATTTATTTACGACGTTTCGGCTGGGGCCCGGCCTTCGTCAGGTAAGCATCTGTGCTTGGTCCTTAAATACCTGTTCTACGAAAAGACATGTTACCAGCCACTAATAACTGATGACAGCGTAGTAAAATGCGCATGAAGTCGTAAGTGACACACAGTGATGAGGCTTACAGGTTTTCGGAATTGGCACGTGCTCCTTGTAAGTAAAAATAGCATAAAAAAATTTTTTTCGGGCATGCAGAAAACAATAATAAATAACACGCATTGCGGCGTTGAAGGTATGGCACAGAAACCCGCGGCCAGTCACTTCGCCATCTCACAAACAATAAGATTAAACTCAAAAGTGTACACGGGGCATATATGATACAGTACACATGTATCCTACTAATTGACGCGTATTGGGCTCGAGTTCTACACATTCGAGATAACAAAAAAAGAGCAAAGGAGGAAGACAACCTTGTAGAAACATGCTAAACATTACTGCATGGACAGCACAGAAAATCAGGTACAACAAAGGGCAATCATCCACACATGTTGCTTTACTCGCTACTTTGAGAGGAAAGATAATTTCCCAGGGTTTTTATTCAAACCAGACGTAAGTGCTCTGAATTTGAAAATTAGGACAGATTCTGGAAATTCTCTGTCGTAGTTAGATTTGAAGCCATTTAAGTATTGTGGCTGTTATGTTATCAAATGAATGGCCGGGAGTCGCTACGTGTCTTGAGAGCGGAAGATTTAGAAGGGTATTGACATGTGATCGGTGGTTATTTAATCGTAACCTGAAGGGTAGTCCAATCTGTCCGATGTACTGCAGCTTACACACACCGCATTCGAGCAGATAGATGACATTGCTGCTGTCGCAAGTGAAATTCCCTTTTATTTTACAGTAAAAGTCTGACGCAGTAATTCTTGCCAATGTGGTAGTGGTCATATGCGTGCATACCTTACAACGCGGTTTTTCGCAAGGGTGGCAGCCTGTTGGAGAGGGGATAGTTGTTTCTGATGAAGTTAGCATGTCACGCAGGTTCCGTGACCTACAATATGCTACGCGGGGTGGCTGTGGAAAGATTTGTGTCTGGCGGCTGCTCTGCATAAGAATATTGTTATGTTTCCTGAGGATGCCGTTAACATTGGGCATTGATGCCCAATGGGTTAGCACTAAAGTCGGGTTTGGTGGTTGTTTCGCGTGCTTATCTGAACGAAGGATTTCCTTGCGGTCCACTGCATTTGCGCTTTTTATTGCGCCGTCTATAATTTGCGGTGGGTATCTTTGTCTTGTAAGAGCATTTTGCAGTTTCCCACAGTTGTCAGCAAAGTTGGAATCGTATGAGCAAATCTTTTTAAAGCGAAGTGCTTGGCTATATGGTATACTAGTCCTACAGTGCCTGGCAGGACTACTCTGGAAATGCAGGTATTGATGTCTGTCGGTCGGTTTCCTGTAAAGCTTAGTTGTGAGTTTGGTGCCACACAAAGAAACTGTTACGTCCAAAAAGTAATGGTTGACATCTAGTATGACTCCGTAAAAGAAATTGAAGGGTGAACATTATTAAATGCTGCTGTTAAAGATAGAAGTTCTGATTCACCGTGCTGCCAGTTGAGAAAAATATCATCTATATTGCTCGTGTAATACAAGCGTTTCAAGCTACAACTGCCAAGGAATTTGAACCCAAGTAATCACAACAAAATATTTTCATAATTCGGGCATATTTCTGTCCCCATTGAGGTACCGCTCACTTATACAGAATAATCGCCATTGAAATCAAAGTTATTTAATTGGAGAATTAGCCTCAATAGGAACTCCAGAGTAGATGTATCGACCACCCTGTTGGAACCTGTATCATCGTACGCGTGGAGTACCGCGCGAATACCATCTTAATGTGGAGTATTAGTATAAAGGGAAGCTACATCCATGGTCACAAGTAGCGAACCATGAGGGACATCCAGGTAAATAACATCTGTTAAGAAATGGGTGGTGTCTTTCAGGGAAGATGGAAATGTGGGTGGGATAATGTTGATTAAACTGTCAACATAGCAGGACAAGGGCTCAGTGACTGTTCCAATGCCTGAGACTATGGGACGGCCGGGATTGTCAGGTTTATGTATTTTAGGTAAAAGATAAAATCTGCATGCAATCGGGCTCATAGGTACTAGTGATTTTTTTTTGCTTTTTCAAAAAGTTTTCCATCTTTCACAAGCTCTCCTTCACTATCAATTAATATTTCCTTAAAAGTGACTCAATTGCTTTCGTTTCATCTATGGACAAGTTATGCCTGAAACAAGAACGCTTTTCATACATTTTTAGAATATCCTGTTGCATAGCAGATATGTATAGATCGAGGTATTTGTCCCGTTGATAGGGTGGGGTCGATTGACGATGTGATGGCATATTAGTAGACGCCGGCCGTCCATGATTAAACTCGCGTAGCCTCATCGTGCACGCAAAGTTTTCTAAATCATTGACTAGATGGAATTCGTTACAACCACCCGTCGTAGGATAGAAGATCAAGCCGCGCGAGAGCACAGCAGTTTCTGCTTCAGATAAAACGCATTTTGATGTGATGACGATGCTTGTTTCGGACGGTGCATTGGCCATTGCATCACGCTGTGGAGGTAACGATCATGTGTTATCACGTAGAAGCTTCTTACATTTTATAGCTTCAACCTCTTTACTTTTCTGTGCTTCATATTCATCTAACAAAGAACACTGCACAGGTGTTAGGGTGGATGTGGCGCGCAGTTATTCTCTGTTGGTTAAGCCTTTAACGGACGACCGATAATGATCAATAACAATGCGCGCGAGATCTAAGGATGCTTTGTCTAGAGTATCGTTCCACCTTTTTGCGTTTCGGGTAGATATTTCAGAGGTACCTGGTTTTAAAGTGAGCTTAAAGCCCTTGGGGACCGTTGAATCAGCGACGTAAGTACTTATGGCGGACGCGCGAAGTTGATATCGGACGTGTTTTTGTCAATCAACTTTCCCGAGCCTAGAAAATGCAGTTGAGGTCTCCATACCGTTCGAAGCGGTGCCCTGCAGAGCCGTCGGCGAGTTCGCCGGCTTGCTTCTCAGAGGATAGCTGTGCTGTGGAGTAGTGTTGGCTGATTTCTGGGGCGGTCGTTTCTTGCTTCTGCCCCCTAACGCAGTGGGCAGATCATTCGAGGTAGGCTGCTTTGTGGAGGGCAGGCTAGTGGTCCCCTGGCTGGCGATGTGTCGGCCACTGGAGAGCTTCGGTTCGGTGGGTCTCATGGGCAAGTGGTCACTCCAGGATGTAGAAGATATATCGAGTTGATTACGAAAGCACAACTGCTGTAGGTGGCTCGCCATTAGTGCAACGCCCTCGTAGCTCGGGTGGACACCGTCTGCTGCAAGGACACGCACCGGAGGAAACCACTCAAAGCCGTGGTCGAAGAAGAAGACATGCCGTGAGTACCAACAAAGATTCTGCAGACAGTCGTTGAAGTCGCACGCCTCAAGGCTACAGTGTCGTACAGTCGCAGCATTCCAGTTTGCACGACGCCGGTTCGTGCATCGAGGAAGTAGAAGGTTGGCGTAAATCCTATATAGTCCAGGCCGTGCGGAGTCATTCTCGATGTCAACCATTAAATTTTTGGGTGTAACAGTTTCTTTGTAGGGCACCAAACTCACAACTAAGCTTTATAGGAAACCGACCGACAGACATCAATACCTGCATTTCCAGAGTAGTCCTGCCAGGCACTGTAGGACTAGTATGCCATATAGCCAAGCACTTCGCTTTAAATAGATTTGCTCATACGATTCCAACTTTGCTGACAACTGTGGGAAACTGCAAAATGCTCTTACAAGACAAAGATACCCACCGCAAATTATAGACGGCGTAATAAAAAGCGCAAATGCAGTGGACCGCGAGGAAATCCTTCGTTCAGATAAGCACGCGAAACGACCACCAAACCCGACTTTAGTGCTAACCCATTGTGCATCAATGCCCAATTTTAACGGCGTCCTCAGGAAACATAACAATATTCTTATGCAGAGCAGCCGCCAGACACTAATCTTTCCACAGCCACCCCGCGTAGCATATTGTAGGTCACGGAACCTGCGTGACATGCTAACTTCATCAGAAACAACTATCCCCTCTCCAACAGGCTGCCACCCTTGCGAAAAACCGCGTTGTAAGGTATGCAAGCATATGACCACTACCACATTGGCAAGAATTACTGCGTCAGACTTTTACTGTAAAATAAAAGGGAATTTCACTTGCGACAGCAGCAATTTCATCTATCTGCTCGAATACGGTGTGTATAAGCTGCAGTACATCGGACAGACTAGACTACCCTTCAGGTTACGATTAAATAACCACCGATCACATGTCAATACCCTTCTAAATCTTCCGCTCTCAAGACACGTAGCGACTCCCGGGCACTCATTTGATAACATTACAGCCACAATGCTTGAATCTGGCTTCAAATCTCACCATGACAAAGAAGTTCGAGAATCTTTCCTAATTTTCAAATTCTGAGCACTTACGTCTGCTTTGAATGAAAACCCTGGGAAATTATCTTTCCTCTCAAAGTAGCGAGTAATGCAACACTTGCTGATGATTGTCTTTTTTGTACCTGATTTTCTGTGCTATCCATGCAGTACTGTTTAGCATGTTTATACAAGCTTGTCTTCCTCATTTGCTCTTTTCTTATCTCGAATGTGGAGGACTCGAGCCCAACACGTGTCAGTTAGTAGATTACCTGTTTACTGTATCGTCTATTCCCCGTGTACTTTTTTGTGTTTAATCTTATTGTTTATGAGATCACGAAGTGATTGGCACACTTCATTTAGACAGAGATTTATTTGACGTTTCGGAAAAAGCCTGTGCTTTCTCAAAACTGAAGTTGCAGCAATCTTCCTCCCCTTCTTAAGGAGTTGGCATTGGCGCACATGTCCCACAGATGAACCAAACAACAAGCAAACGGATGCTGGAAAGAAGATGAGCTGAAAAGAAAAAATACTAGAAAAGGGACGGAGAGAGAAACAAAAAATAGAAAAAGAAAAACGCGCTGTCGCCTGCTGCCCACCGAGCAGGCGCGGGGAGCAGGCAGAAAAAGAAAGGAAAACGGAGAGCGGCTGGGAGAATAGGCACCCCTTAAGGGGAATTCACAAGGGCGATGTCATCCCTCCACAAGTGAGGGCGGCTGCGTACACGTCACGCCTTCCAGAGTGCTCGCGGCGACAACATAGCGGCGGGGAGTCAGGTGCACAGAAACAGATGGTGGCGGAATCGCCGAACAGATAGTAATTAGAGATGCATGCAGTAGCGTGCCATCGGCCAAAAAGAGTAAACAAATAAACATGATAAAATACAGACAGGGCAGGAGACTTCCGTCATCTGGAACCTCTTTGGCAGGAAGAGGAAGATCGCTGCAACTTCAGTCTTGAGAAAAGAGAGGCCCCGTCCGAAACGTACTCAAAATAATTCTCTGTCTAAATGAAGCGTTTCTCGACACACACACACACACACACACACACACACACACACACACACACACACACACACACACACACACACACACACACACACACACACACACACACACACACACACACACACACACACACACACACACACACACACACACACACACACACACACACACACACACACACACACACACACACACACACACGCGCGCGCGCGCGCGCGCGCGCGCGCAGAGAGAGAGGAGAGAGAGCTGTGGAAGTGCATTTCTGTGTCTTTTTTTCTTTTCTCACCCAGCGTGTTCATGGGGGACAAACTGTGCGGCTCCCCTGCTCATTTTGCTTGGCTGGGTTGTAAGAAAACGAAAACAGTCGGGTCGCGGCTAACGCGGCAAACCCGCGCCGTCTTTGTCCGACGTTGAGCGGTCATCTGTCAAAAAATATGCCGTCCCGTCACTGTCTGGAAGACGTTGAAGTAACCAGCGTTAAGTGCCAACTTTAAGGGCTCTTCCTGGGCGTACGCGTCCAGCGTCGGCGCTCTTGGTGTACGCGGGAACGGGCGTCGAAAAGGGGCCTGCATCTTCATATGTTCCTGGCGCTGGCTCGCTAGCACGGACATCTAGCACGGACAGATATCGGCACCTCGCCGAGAATCGCTGGAGTCTTCTGCAGTGCGCATGCGCAGGCCGGTTTTGGCGTACTCCAAGAGCGCCGACGCTGAGCGCGTACGCCAACGAAGGGCGATGGGAGTTCGCGCTTTACCTGTGTGGTTTACAAGAATTGATATGAATGAGATTAAAGTGAGGGGACACCTATGGTAATACAAATCTGACATCTTGCATTTACAATTGATGTAACCAACCTATCATCAATTCGATACACTCATGATGTTGCCAGTCAATCACAAAATTGGTTGCAAAATTGATTTACTAAGGAGGCTGCCATCTTGAATTCCTCGGACTTAGAAAACTGCACACCAAAGGAAGCTGGTAGCAGACCCTAAGAAATCGAGAAACGTGATCAGTAAGAGCTCGCGCTCTTAAAACTACTGCAAGTATGCACATCACACAAAAAATGGTCCGAATCTCGCCTTTATTTTTTACGGCTAAATAAAAGCTGCTGTGGGTGACAAAGACGAGTCTTACTTCATCGTTAATCACTCGTACGCTTTCACGGCACGACCCCTGCGAACGAGAGAACGAAGCGATGAAAGATGATGATGAAGACGATATAGGTAACTCCTACCAACCAGCACTTATAGCGTGGGATGCCACGGCTGTGGCTCAGTGGTATGAAGCGTACGGAAACAAAGAATGCCCATTTTTGGTGGCGTTGGTCACAATCCCTCTCTGCGCTCGTGGTTGCAAAGTTTCCTTTTTTTAGTACCGTCAAACGAATTTCGGAAGGTTTCGCTTCAGTCTGCTCAATGTGGGAGCTGGATGAATTTCTGTGCCAAAACTGTATTCGGAAGCTCATTACAGTCATTGTTTAAAAAATAACAAAATATCGGGACGCTGTAAGACTGGGACGCTTTTTTCGACAAAATTTGCGAGGCAGAGAGCGCCACGACGCGTCGACGTTAAGCTAGAGATATATGGAGCAAAAAAGCGATGTGCGGGATCGCTCAATGCTAAACCTGAATGTCATCAACGAGGGGCAAGCACTGCTGAGCGAGAAGGCCTGCCAAAGCAGCGACGCTGATCCTTCTGTTAAAGTGGAAAAATTTGATTTCGGCGCCGCTGCACTAACGTTAAGATGCGGGCATAGTTATATAAAAGAATTAGCGTGTTCGATTGAACGAAGCCGGCCTAAATCGGGTTGCCCGCCCAGCCGCAAACACCACTGGGGACGCGGTTTTCCTCCGACGCGGACACCTCGAGGGAACACGACCATTTCGATCCGACATTAGGTCATGTCCTCATAAAGAAAGAGACATTTTATGCTTGATGAATCGTTTATCTTCAAGAAAGTCATGCTTCCGTGCACGGCGACACACTTCCTAGTTTTGTTAGCCAGGAAGCCGCTCTGTTACACACCAGTACGTGAGAATAAGTCAACCAGTGTACACACGCATCTCGCGGCCAATCCTTTCCTTTATTTTTTTTAGAACGCCGCATTTTCTTGCACATATTCTCACCGAACAAGATAACAAGTCTGTATCCTTGTTCGAACATTGCTCAGCGCGGTTCCGAGTGCACATGTGCTTTCAGGAATACCTTCCACCGGTCTAAACAACGCGACGTCAAGGGATTGCAACTGAATGTGCAAAAGTGCTTTCCCCACGGAGCCGATTAGGAAACACTACTCCACCACCCCTGTTCTCCCGTTTAATGGGACCTCGTTATGCATTGCAGCCTTTCTTCTTTTGCTATGCGGAATTCACAGAGCAAGAATTCCAGCAATCTCGAGGGTACGTTGTCCAGACGTCACAAACGCTTCCTGCCTCCACGAGAAGTCCGCTCGGGGACGCAGCAAGCCAAGGGGAACAAAGCGATGGGGTCTCACCTCTCGGCCATGATAGCGTGGTTTTATAAGTTGTTAACACTTCTCTCAGTATAGTTTCATGCACATGTCTGTGTGCCCCAGCCAACCATTCCTATTTTCTAAGAATGGAAAAAAGAATCGAAAATTGTCTCCCTTCTACCGATGCTGACACCCTAGCTGCGCCTTCGACGCTGATTTCCAGGAAGATGTTTAGGATCACCAAATAATTTTCTTTGTGAGTTCAGCACACTAGCCAAGAAAAAAAGTAACACTTAGGTCCAAGTTTTAAATCTGCGGCTTGAACCCCAACAGAACTCTTCCTGAATTACAACTTGTCCTCAAAGAGTTCTAGAACACATGCTAGATTTTTATCTTCGCGTCCTATAGCTTCGTTACCGTAGAGAGACATGCTTATGTGAACACTATAGAGCACACGCAAGCAGCGCCAACTTTATTTATTGCAAGACTGCCGTAGAGGCCTCAGGCTTTTCCATAAATCACTGCTGCAACAGAACGGGAAAGTGAGCATAGATTTTTAAAGAATACGCGATAATGAGTGGGTTTGGTTTGAGTGTGTGTTTTTTGGAGTTGTTTTCCTTTTTGTCCTTTTTTTCCATTTTCTTACCATGTAAGAAACGTGCATGCGTTCACCTTCTTCGGGATATATATATGCAACATGTGGCTTTCAATAAAAATAGTGAGAGTCAGCGCCCGTCCTGTCTGGTCTGTGTGGTTTGTGTCAAAATTAGCTCTGTTTTTTATCCTTTCTCACACAATGTTACACCAACTAGCCCAGCAAGAGGTACTGTTAAACGATTTTTCTTATTCAGTGGGCCCTTTCTTTTGTGTACCACCTGTTAAGCCCGACCCTTTGAAGATCGTGAGTTCCATCGCCTTTTGCACCTGCAGAGCCAGATTTATCGTCTTTAGTCTCAATAAAGGACTTGTACCAGCGCAAGTTAGTGCCCATTTTGTAATTGTTCAACCTTCTTTAGGACAGGCAAGGCGAGTTAGCAATGTTTTAAGGGTGGAAATCTGGAGGCAAGTGCGATTGTTGCATGATTGGATAAACTTGGTGTGCTTAAGTGAAGATGTGGAATGGATAGCAATGAAGAAGCTGCAATCCCTAAGAAATCAAGCGGCCCAAACTACGGAGGCATTATGGAGCTGCGTACTGAATAAGACCCTACACACCGGTGTAAAGGTTCCTAGGAAGGAACAGAACAAGAGCGGACCTCTGGTTCTAGGCGACGTGAATGTGCCAAAAGACATCGCAGACATCCTGGCAAAAGGACCAAAATACAGCTTTGAGCCTACCGTACCGGCACACGAGCTGTTGGCTTTTAATCGGCGCGTAGCAAGGAAAGCAGAAAAAGAAAATCAAGAAAGGTGCGTTCTCGACGGCATAGACGGTTTGACAAGGACCACACTCCAGAAGATACCCGCTCCGAGAGAGAAAGCCTTGACTGACAAGGTGATCGCATATTGTAAGGATAACAGTCTGTCCCTGCCGCAGTCGGACAAAGAAGGGAACTTTGTTCTCATGCATTCAGGCCTTTACGAGAAAGCTTTGCAAGCAATTTCGAATAACTGTGCAAATGAAACCTTCCACCCCCAGGATAAAAGACAAGGCTGTTGCCCTGTGCAAATCCCTGGAGCTGCAGAGCCTGGCAAGAGCTTTTTGAACTCTTCTGAGAATAACCTGTCAATGTTCTTTGCGGTTAAGACCCATAAACCAGAGGCACCGTTTAGGGCCATAGTTAGTAAGAAAGGTACTTGGCAGCAGCACATCAGCCGCTTTTTGCTTAAGTACATAAAGAATTTGCACGTGTCGGACCCTTTTTCCGCGAAAAATTCCTTCGATGCAGCCGGCGTGTTGGAGAGGGAAGAGGAGATTGGTTACGCGTTCTCTATACAGGTTGTAGATCTTTTTTACTCTGTGCTCCATAGCGACCTGTTCATTGCTGTTCGACAGTGTATAGAAGCAAGCGGCACTATTGCATTTAAAAACAATGCAGGGGAAGCGTTGACAATTTTATGTCTGTTTTGGAGTTGACAACCGGCGGTTCCTACAACGCCAGGGCGTTTGCATCGGTTGATGTGTCGCGCCAGTTTTATGCAACATTTTTCTCGCATCCATTGACATTTTTGCATCACTAACTGACGATGGAACTGTCCAAAAGATTTTGAGATATGTTGACGATTTTTTAGTGATTTTAAAGAGACATGACAAAGGCCGCTATGAGGACACTTCCATGAAAATTTTAGAAATGTTCACACAACTTGGGAAGGGGCTGTCTTTCACATTTGAGCTGCCTGAACAGGACTGCCTCCAGTTTTTGGACCTTAACATTAAGCTGGGGCACGGAAGTGTTTGCTAGCGCTACCTTCTTAGGGCCAAGAAAGATTTTTTACCGTTCGATTTGGCTCAATCAAAACTGTTGAAAGGGCTATTGTTACCCTTTCTATGGAATCAGCCCTCCTCAAGTCGTGACTTCACATGATGCGGGTGAGCTTCCAGAGTGAGGTGAATTGACTGCGTAAAGCCGGGTTCCCTAACCACGTCTTGGCTGCCGTGACCGAGGCACTTCTGCAAAAACTTAAGGGTAAGCCAAAGGGGCAACGCCGGAAAAAAGACTTCGGCGAAGCCAAACCAGTGGTGATGCCGTACATTCACAAGGTGTCCCACAATTTAAAACGAGTTGGCAACAATACAGAGTCCCCATGGTCTTCTACGCCCCCTGCAAATTGGCCAAGATGTGCCCCAAGGTTAGCAGCTGTGCCAAGGCTAAATCTGGTTGTGGAAAGAAGCACTCGAAACCCTACGTAAGGTGTGCCACGGGAGTGGTCTACGAGATCCCCTTGCATGTGGCGAGGTGTACCTCGGCCAGACTGGACGCTGCGTAAACGAGCGTTAAGGGGAACATAAAAGGTCGTTAGGGAACTTATCAAATTCGCCCGAAAACCTACCCGCCCATTTCCGCTCCTGCATTGATAAAAAAGAAAGAAAACTCTGAATCATGACTTGGCGATATTAAAATTCTAGCTAGAAGCAAAGATAGATTAGCTCAGGGACTGGCAGAAGCCTTTTTTATCAGAGAGAGGTGGCATGTGCCTCAGCACCACTTCTATCTCCCTACGAGAAAGTTAGCATAGATTGCTAAAGAATACGCGATAATGAGTAGGTTTGGTTTGAGTGTGTTTTTTTTCTTTTTTCTCTCTTTTTTTCTTTTTTTCTTTTTTTACCATGTAAGAAAGCGCATGCGTTCACCTTCTTCGGGCTATATATATGCAACATGTGGCTTTCACTAAACATAGTTGGAGTCAGCGCCCGTCCTGTCTGGTCTTTGTCTGAAAAACCGCGAAACACAGTCGACGGCTAGTAACCGGCCGGTCCGATCCAACCCTTAAAATCGTGGAGGAGCAGGTGGCTGCGGACCCCAAGTTAGGAATTTTTTTTTCTTACTTTCCTGTCTCCGACGGTCGGAGCCAGAGGGTGGTCGTGCATCCCGTGGGGGAGCCGCACCATTGGAAAAGCTTGATGCCCTACCTGTCCTGGCCAGGCGGGCCAGAAATGGAGTCGATGTCAAACGAAGGATCAGAGCAAAATCTCGCTGTCCCCATTCCCATCCCAATTCCCATAACCCTTTCCCAATTCCAATTTCCCATACCCTACATCCCACCCCCTCCGCTACGTCCTAGGGGAGATCAGGGGAGTCTCCCCGGGCCCGTTCCCCCGGCGATGGGTCGCTTGTAGCATTTCCCCCCTTTCTTTTATTTTTCCACCTACGGGTGGCAAAACGATGGATTGCCTTCGGGCCTTTTCATTTATTTTACGATTGGGTCAAGCCTGTTATACGTCAGTGGTGCAGGCAGGAGCTTATTGGTTTACATTCTTTTTATGGCAGCTCCACCATACTATATGTGTGGTTTGTGTAAAAATTAGAGCTGTTTTTATTTTTGTTACTCAATACAGAAACCTGTAATAATTTGTCTTCCCTTTTTCCGCCGAACACATTCTGGTTGGCAGGGCTCAGACGCAACCGCGCCGTAATTAACTACGCTCATTAGTAGCTAAATTATAGAACTTCAAAATAAAAAGAAATGTTGTGGCTACGTCAGCAGTTTGTTTTGATAACATCATACGTGACAACTTATCCGTGAATCAATCAACTCGAAAAGAAACTAGTTAAGTGTGCTTGCAGTCAACCACAGCTGCCTCGTTCTGAGCCTTGTTACAACTAGATTTTGTGAAAGAGGAATGCAGCATATATAACTCTTTCGCCTTAAGGAGCAGGGAATTAAGGTACTTTGTTGCAAATTCTCAGTTTGGGCTGTCCTTTGGGCTGCCTAAAATTTTTCCTTCGGCATGTACAAGTGCAAAATCACCAATCCGGAAGTTCAGAGCCTAGAAACACCGTCTCTTGCCTACGTGTGTCCACTCCGTCCCAAGCATAGAAAAAATGGGAAGAAAAGGAAATAAAAAGTATCCAAGAATGGGAGTAGAGACCGCGGAGACGCGTAAAAAGGCCGCTGCGCCAGAATACTTGGATATTGATCATCGCTTTTTTTTTCAACATAGCGCTTACTGCACGAGGTTATGCATGTATAGAAAGAGGATATATACCTATTATTTACTAAGCACTCAGCTAGTGGCTGCACAGCACTAGCTTGATAAAAGGCGACACAACTAAAAGGGCGGCAAAGATAGACATGGCCTCAAGAGCTGAAACCAGTCCGGTATAAAGTCTGTTCTGTCATAAACGTCCTAAGTTGTAGCCTGTAATGCTACAACTGACGGTATCGCCACAGCCGAACACAAATCCGTGATTTCGCAATGATGGGGATGTAAGCAATCTCTGCAGATTTTTCTTCTCAGCAGTAGCCTGGACATCGGCAAGAGTTTCGAATTATCGCTTAGTATAAAATAGTTTCTAAACGTTTGCTATGTTTTGCTGGCTTTTGAAAGGATCCTCATATCAATATAACGAAATCGTTTGGCGGCTTTCTTCATCTCCCGCGTATTTGTTCGATGAAATTTTGAATCCGACGTTATCTGCAATGCTGAGCCAGCTTTATGTGACCCTTTTCCTCTATCGAGCACGACAGCTTCTAGGCCTGAGTTCCACATTCACATTCTCACAGCTAACCAGCTACTAGAATTCACACCTGCCTGAGACAGATAAAGTAATTTAACTTTACCTAAACCAAAGCTTCTACATAGCACTTCGTGATTTCAAGGCATGCGTTACCGCTTGGCGATATGCGCGGCACTGTTAACGTAGTGGTCTTGCTCAACAATTCCACCTAGACTTGACGCTGCACAAAATGTGTTGTCTCGGTGGACCTCACCTGTCACGTGATGTGTAAGGTCGCATGCGACGTGCCGCCACACGGCTATGTGCCATGCCTGCGCGCAGTCACGCCTGACTGAATTTGTCGACACTCATTCAATGCTAGGATGGCCAGAAATAGCTCTAGCTATGCAACAAGTATCTTTTCAAATCAATTTTACCTTTAAATCTGAGGTCTTGGAAACACGTAGTTTCGTCCCTCTGAGGCTATGACAACAGGCAGCACATTGAGCCGCTGTCAGTGGATAGATAACAGGCCAGAGAAAGTGAATGCCGGAAGTGATAGATATTGGAGTTGGGAGGTGAGCCAGAAAGAAATAGGGCATAGCAGTTGCACGGTTCGTTTTTTACATTTGTCGCAGGCGCGGAGGTGCTCGATTATAAATAGGGGTAGTGGGGGAGCGTCGGGGGAATGGTCCTGACCGCGTTGCAACCGCAAGTTTGTTCTCTTTCTTTTCAGAGGCATGTTTTTGCGTTTTGTTGTGCTATTCAGGTAACACCATGCATTTGACGTCGCTCAGCCAGTAAGAATTTATTTCACCACCTTACAATGCTTTCTCAAGATTCAGTCCATAATAGTAGCTCAGCATTCCGTGAGCTTTGTGATGTAGGCATTATTTGAACGTGACGGTTTAAACTTTAAACTGAACAGAGTAATTTTATCCAACGAGTTCTTTTCATAACATTGCCATACAAACTAATGTTTATAGCTGTCATTACTCAAATCATCCCGGAGCCGCCGCGGTAGCTGAGTAGTTATGGTGCTCGGCAGCTGACCCGAAAAACGCGGCTTCGATCCCCCCGGCCCCGTTAGTCGCATTTTGATGGGGGCGAAATTCTAGAGGCCCGTGTACTGTGCCATGTCAGTGCACGTGAAAGAATCCCATGTGCTCCAAAATATTCGGAGCTCTCCTCTACGACGTTCCTCATAGCCTGAGTCGCTTTGGGGCGTTAAACCCCATAAAACAAAGCGAGTGAATCGCCCCACCACAATAACGAGTTATAGTCTGATACATATTTCCTTTCGTGGTTCTGTTGTGGGAAAAAATTTTTAAGACCCGATATTTTGTTCAATGAAGAGGGCTAAGTCGGGCTGGTTGGTGAATGTTGATGCAAACGACTGGACAGCGCCAACGGTACCGAAGAGAACACAGACACCAGCGCATGTGTATGTGTTCTTTTCAGTCCCGTATGTTAGCGCAATTCAGCCGTTACTAGCAACATGTATTTTTTGTTTGCCTATATTTAAAAAGTTTCGAAAATATTCAGTTCTCAAGCAAACATTTGATACTCGCACATCCTAAGGTTCTGGCTCAAAAAGAGCAAAAGTCTCTCGCTTTTTTTTGTAAGCCTCCTCTCTTAGTTTGCCCAACAGCCGTTTTTCTGTTACCTGTGCTACACGGGCACGTTCGAATGACATCTGAGTCGAATGGCATTCAAGACATGGAATGACATTCGGACTCCTTGGACTCCCGTGGTGCTACACGACAGTTCCCGAACACATTTATTTGCTCAGCTAGTTTTCAGTGTACAACGACGATGACGATGGCGGTGGTCACTGCGGTCACACTGGTGCGACAACGACACTGTCACGGTCAACAGCAGTATATAATTGTAGTGGGACAAGTTTTCTAGGCCAACGACACCGACGAATCCGATCGGCAGACGGTCAGCCTTCATGTCCTCGGCAGGCCGGCGGCTGAGCGAAAACATGCTGATGAGCAGACGGTTTGAATATATTCGCGCTTCTACCTTATCCGTATTGAAAATACGCGAAACGAGCCGGTATATCTCACATGTGCACACTTGAACACTCACCAGCGATAAGCGCTTGCCAAATTAACTGTAATCGACGGCGACTCCCTTCCCTTCCGCAACGACTAGGCCTAGCGACTCCACAGGGTTACGTCGGCGGTCGTGAACTGCGAATTCGCAAGATTAAGCGAATGCAAATGATCAACGAGTGTAGTTTTGACAACAGTGATCTGAAATCAACTATTGCTCACATCGCAGGGCGCGCATACGATGAAAGGGAAGCGCCGGTGTTACTCAGACCGCCGAGCACTGCTTTACGGCCAGCAGCGTAGTCGTTGCTATTTTGTGGATAACCAGTTATGCGTTTCAAACAGCACGAATTGTGCCCAATCATACTTCTGGACAAAGTAGGTTAAAATAAAGTACTGGTCACGCCGGAAGAAGTCGGGACAATTAGCGACAAGCGCCGGTCGTACGACAAGCAGATGAACGTGTGCATGTGTATTAATGACATAAGCTTCTAAAGGATTCAAGAATGTCTCAAACAAGCTGGTGCAGCTTAGCTAGGAAGCGATGCTTAACAACTATTCGAGAACAATAAAGCCCAGTTGTCGAGCAGCTCGATGACACTAGTGCATTGAAAGTAACAACAAATATTTTATCAGAAGCCGATTCACTGAGTACAGTTTCTTTCCCTCCTTTCATGGCTCGCGAAGCAGTTCGTGATCTTTGCTTTTTCAATGACCATGGCAACCAAAATGACGCACATACTATTGACAAGGATTTGTCCAAAATCCAACTTTACTCCATGCTTCTAAGCAAAAAATAAATTTTATTTACAGCGATTCAAAGAAAATCTTCTCCGTTTTTAATCATGATTAGTTATTATGGGAAACTCTATGTGCACTTTTGATCCGGAACCAAATGTTGATATTATTAAGGAATAATTGTACATGGGTTGCTTGCTTTGAGAAGCGTAAGCATCTGCTGTGGACTTCTTTGTTTTTAACATCACATCAAATGAAATGCCGAACAAAAAAAGTTGCACAAGGCGGCACATAATAGAGATTTGTGCATTGTGAAACACCCGTGAATGAGTTTGGACAATGGTTGTTGCTCGTACATAAGAGTTCCTGATCTGGTGATAACACGACGCAACCCAAACATGACACTACTGCTCTGGCTCAGCCCATGGTCACATGCAAGGTAAGCTGGATTCATTCACTTTGTCACACAGATATTTATTGCAGACATAGAGCCGCATAGCAAGCAGGAATTAAAAAAGACGCTCCAGAAGTGACAGCTGCCATGCACACCAATTTTTTCACACAGATCGCACAGTGCAGCCAACACACTATCGTAATCCAGCCAGCCATAGTCGCAAAATGCACTGTATCGAGCAAACTGCCGCAGAATGATGGCGACGCTTTTTAGTCCCGGGAGAAAACAGCTCAATTGCGGTGCAGCCGAGATCGTTTCCCATACGCTAAACACAGCTTTCAGAAAGGCCACATCGCACTCGCGGCACACACGAACAACGACTTCGGTTCGCGATCACTGCAACTTTTGCAGCGAATGTGACTAGGTGTGTAGAGCTCGTAGTTCATTTCTTCGCGCCTCTCTCACAGCAGTCCTCTAACACAGTACACGCAAGAACCACATCAGCTGAACAGCTCGAAGATCATCATTCGGAATGCAAGGAGTGCGTGGTGAGCCTCTCAAACGCAATATATATTGTTACGGTACGCAGTCGCGAAGCGAAGACAACGTTGTAGTGTCGCTGGGCAGTCGACGAAGACGAAGACGCTGCCGCTAGTGCTTGAGTGACCCTTCTGGTGTGTCTGCTCTGTACGGCTTACCGTTCCTGCTGCTGAAATAACCTCATAATATTTGGTGGAGGTGCTGGGTACTACACCACGCCCTGGACCTCCGCAGCGGTCGTCACGTTGAATCCATCGCTATGCCGTCCAACCCACCTCCGGCCACAGCGTCAACCCCAGCGCCGACCGTTGTCGTGGCACAGCCTCGCAACCCGGGCACCTTCTGTGGCACCGATGACGTCGATATTAAACATTGGCTAGCCATGTATGAGCGTGTGAGTAAGCACAACCGATGGGACGCGACCCTTATGCTTGCTAACGTCATCTTCTACGTAATAATATTTGCATGCGATTTTAATAACTGTCGAAAAAGCACTCGTTCCGATACTTTCATAGCACTCGCACTTGTCACTGTGCTGTGAAGCTTGATGCACAGCAAATTCACCCTGGGGAGTTGCTTCTCGCTGCTCTTCGTGAAGATCCTCACGCGAATAAAGAACGTTTGTAATAATCGCAAACGGCTTCATATAAACACTTCGCGTCACCGGTACTGTGTACGTCTTCCGTAGACTTTAGCTTACGTTTAAGGGCAGCTCGGTCAACTCAGTGTAGACGGCGAAAAAAGAACTTGAGGGAAACTGTCGCTTCCCGCTGTTGCACACGGCGATGTTCGAAGTCGCTGTCAGCACTTGTAATAGTTGCATGCGGCCAATATAAAAAAATTTATCAGCATAGCTAACACCTACTAGGGCTGGTTTCTCATCTTGTATAAGTAAAATTGAGGAGGCAAGTCCTGGCACGTCACGGGAGAGCAGCCAATAGCTGCGCTGCGGCCATCCTGTCGTGCGCCCGAAAGTTAAGTTCACCAACTTTGCTCGCTCGGCCGGATGCGTTCATGCGCTCCAATGTTGGGCCCGTGCGCACGGCCGCAAGAAAGCGTCCGCATGCGGGTCAGAAACTGTTGTACCTTGGCCTGTAGTCAGTTCGTATCCACGCGCCGTGACACCTTTGCTCAGCCCTTTGTGCCGGTGTCCTACCGTCTTTCCCCCCTTTTAGAGAGCAGTGCTTAGGCTCCCGTTCCCGGCCTCCACGACGCAGTGGTCGTCGTTGGCGTTGTCGGCGTAGTCGGTGGAGCACGACACCTGAAAAGTGTGCAGGAAATACCAGAGCAAAAGGCCACCTGCCATCGGAATGTGGCTGCCACGGGAATATTCCGGAGAGTGGCTAGCCGCGGAACACGCTAGCCGTGGCAGGTGGCTGGGCCAAAATTTCGCATTACCACTGCCGTAATCGGCTATCGGTTTTTCATATTTTTTTTCTTCAAGCCCTCTGTCTGCACAGTAAGATGCTGTAACAAGACGCGGCAGTGCGCTTTACAATCATTCTTGACGAAGACCGGTCCTGAGTCGAAACGACGATTAAATGTCACTTCCCTAACTTACCATATTCAGTCAGTTGCCTTGAACAATTATATATATATATATATATATATATATATATATATATATATATATATATATATATATATATATATATATATATATATATATAGGTGCGTGTGCGTGTGATAAAGGAAGCCAGCAGTCACCGAAACCAAGATGCATAGCGGAATGTTTCTCTTTTTTTTTATTTGTAGGGCTGAACGTCGAGAAAATAATGCATAGATTAGTCTATTACTTAAAGGAAGTTAATTATAAAGCAGCAGAAAAACACACGCCACCGGTGCGATCCGAACCCATGACCTCCGAATTTCGCGTCCAGTGCTCTACCAACTGAGCTACGGCAACGGTTTTCTAAGCTGCTGCTCTCGTCGGTATTTATGTTTTTGTGTGCAAGCGAACCTTGAGAGTGTTCGCCAGCGCCTCCCTCGTCCATAGCGGTGGACGTAGTACGTCCTGTATTACCGCGAGTGTGACGTGGAACGTCATTTAACGGCAAGGGCGGAAGTTTTGCGAGAACCCTCTTATGCTACCTATGCTGCCTACATAGCTTGCGGTAATACAGGGTGTACTACGTGCGCCCATTATGGACGAGTGTGGCGCTGGTGGGCACTCTTAATGTAAGGAAACACGGAAACTGAGATACCCCCAGAAGCAAAAGATTTGGCAGTCGTCAACGCGTAGCTCAGTTGGTAGAGCACCGGACGCGTAATTAGGAGATAGTTCGGTTCTCACCGGTAGCATGTGGTTCTTTTTTCTTCTGCTTTGCTAATCGATCATCTTTCAGCGATAAAATATTCACTAATGATCTGTATTGATCAAGGCCAAAAATTAAAGAAACAAAAATGCCTTCGGCTCCTTGGTTTCTGTAGCTGTCGGTGCCTCTCATATGTGTAACGAGCTCCTCATTGCCCTTTCCCTCTCTACTTAAACGCTTAATGAGGGCTAAGGCTCTGGCAGCCTTGATGCCATACGAAGCATAAGGGGGTTCTCACATAGCTTCCGCCCTCGGCGTTAGCTGACGTTCCACGTCACACCAGCGATAATACAGGACATACTACGCCTGCCGCTTATGGACGACTGTGGCGCTGGTGAACACTCTCAAGGTTAGGTCACACGTAAACTTATATATCCCTGAAAGCAAAAGATTCGACCGCCGTCAACGTAGGCCAGTTCGTAGAGTACCGGACTCGTAATTCGGAAGTCATGGGTTTGATTCCCACCGGTGGCATATGGTTGTTTTTCCTTCTCTTTTTCTAATCAATTACCTTCCGGCAATAAAATACTTCCTTAAACTCTCCATTGATCAACCCCACAAGTTTAAATAAATCCCCTGTGTTCTTTGGTTTCAGTGGCTGTACCAAGACAAACGTGCTTGGTTGCTACAATCAAAATGTGGTGCTGTGAACCGCTTCATATAGGTAGAGATACATTTCGAGTCAACAGAGCCTGTCCTATCTCAAGTCTTCAGAAAGGCCAGGCTCTGTCCAAAACGCCTACTCGAAATGTGTGTGTGTGTGTGGGGGGGTGTCTCGGCAAGAAGTTGATTAAGTAATATAAAGACAAGCAAACGTTGAAAATAAACAGCTCTTTAAGTTGAAGAAGTCACACTAAGGAATTGAACGGATTAAGACACTCTGTGTTTTTTAAAATCTTGGTTACATTTAGCAGGGGCCCCTGCTATACCAGGTGTTTCATGGAAGACGTTAAGCATTTCTCAAAAATAGGTTTTTAAGGTAAAAATTTTTAAGGTCTCCAAGGTAAATTCTTACCAGTGTTGGCAGACACCAGGTAACAAGTGAGTCGTTTTAAGTATTAAGCGGGTTCACTAATTTCTAGTAATTAACTTTTTACCTATTTGATTTAGGTGCCAGATTCCAATTACAGATTTGTAGCCGGCCGTTAGTAATAGCCATATCAGTTTATAGAATTTAGAAGCTTGATTCCCATTGGCGCTGTGTATCGAGAAAAGTTGGCTTTATGGATTAGTTACGTGCACTGAAAACGTTGCTTTACCTGCGTGGTTTTGTAAGAGCATGTATTTTGGCCCCATGTTGCCAAATTTTGTAGAACCACAGCGGCGACGATAGTCGCGTTTTCTAAATTTAAAAAACTGATGGGTCCATTACTAACGATTGGCTACAAATCTCCAATTGCAGCCAGTTGCCAAGCTGTGGTAATTAAAAAGTTAATGATCAGAAATTAGTTAACGAGCTTGCTAAAGGCAATTCACAGGCTTTCCGATGTCCGCCAACACTGGTAATACTATGCCACAAAAGCATATTTTATCCCATAAAGCTTATTTTTTCAAAATATTTAAGCTTCCCTGAGGAGCTGGTGTGTGTGTGTGTGTTCGTGCGTGCGTGCGTGCGTGCGTGTGTGTGCGTGCGTGCGTGCGTGCGTGCGTGCGCGCGTGTGTGTGTGTGTGTGTGTGTGTGTGTGTGTGTGTGTGTGTGTGTGTGTGTGTGTGTGTGTGTGTGTGTGTGTGTGTGTGTGTGTGTGTGTGTGTGTGTGTGTGTGTGTGTGTGTGTGTGTGTGTGTGTGTGTGTGTGTGTGTGTGCGCGCGTGCGTGCGTGGTGCGTGTGTGTGCACGTGCATACGCGCGGGATTTTCAAGAAAAAAAACTTCCAGTGACTTCAACTAGCAGTCCGTGCCCTATGTGCCAGAAATTTTGGCAAAAAATATTGTGGGGGTCAGCTCTGGGGAAATGAAGGACTATTACATTTGTAATAACAAGGGACAATAAAAATTGCAAATAGACATTCCGATCATTTTAAAACAGGCTTAAGGCATGACCCTCATCTAAGCAACTTGAACAAGCTTCTAGTATACGCCTTCCGCTCCTAAATGCTGAACGCCCTATGCCTTCCTTGAAACCTGACTTCGCGTTCGTGAAGCCTCGTCACTGCCCCGCGAAGTCATATTTCACGACTTGGGACAGGCAGCTGGCTCGTAAAACAGCGCATTTGGTGCGCACTGCGGGTTTCTATTGTGCGGAAAGTCACACGCGCCCCGATCACGAGCAAACAGAGCCTCAAGCTGTAAGCCTGACAAGGGAACGTTACTTGCGGCCGGGTGTAATAGGGAGCTGAAGGAAGTGACCACTGGCTAATCCTGAGTTTTGCCGGGCGCTTCCGGTCGTCCAATTTTTTGTGGTCTCACTTAGCTGCATCCCACCGAAAGGCCACCGAGATGGCACCCGGGACAGCGCGTGTCCCGTTACGTTCCGCGAGAGCTGCGGAAGCCCTGCGGCCGATCAATAATGATTACCGGGTGCGTAATCAGCCCTGCAGCGCTGACTCATTCCGCGTAGGCCGTTCCCCGAAGCAGACGCGGAGCGTCGCGCAGGCTCAGTCCCCTCACGCGAACAGGGGTCTGCGGTGTTCAATATAGGGTCAGCTTTCGCTCGGATTACGTGCGGGATTCGGCGCGACTAGCGGACACCGCTGCAGTCGCGGTGATGGCGTCGAGGACTGCGACCCCAACGAGAAAACGAATTAACTCGCGGAACTAGCGGCGTCTGGTGGTTGCTGTGCTCCTGACCGCGATAAATCTGCTCAGCGGGTTTGCTCGCTTTGCATTAGGAAAAGGGGGGGGGGGGGGGGGCATTAGGGAAAATGGGGAGAACAGACTTAACGTAGAGAACAAGAGTTTGAGTTTTGGCATTAGGAAACACCACTGAACTCTGACAGCGAGAGAATGAATACGGGAGGGCTAGGCAGATTTGAGTTGGGACGAGCGAGAAATTTCGCGAATGGAGAATTTGTCTGGTTTCGTAATTTGCCATAGCCAAACGGAAAATAAAGATAGAAAGTGTTATCGCAAACTACGTACCGTCAACTGGGAATAACGTTTCCATTAGGCCTCGTATGAAAATTCTCTACCTGTCTACATTAAAAAAGGGACAAGATTTAGAGGGAATAGCTGTCCACACTGAGCAAATGAGAAAATACGCTAGCGCCCTGCGCCCCCCGTACCGCAAGCCATGCGTGCTGCACTCGTTCCCGAAGCAAAGCTACTGCTCGATTAACTACTTACACGTAAAAGCCGTGACGGAGAGGGCAGGTAGAGGGGCCGGTAGAAATAATAGTAATACTGAACTGACGAACGCTAGAGAGCACCTGTAGTCATTGGGAAGCTTAAAAAAAGCAGGAAGAAAAATTGTTTCAATCACATTTAAAGATTAATATCAGTTCTATAACATATAGGCTAAATAAAACCTCTCTCCTGGGGATTACAAAACACAATGAAACGCGATGAGCAAGAAACAATGCGCCCTGATCACTGTGGATTGATGTAAAATTAATTTTGTGATAGTTATTGCTGCTTTGAAATTTTTTTTTATAGGAAAACTTTATGCAACAACAGTTAAAAAGCGTTCACGTGCAGACAAAAGACAAATCCGTTGGGTGCGCACATCAGTGCTTAACTGACGAATTTCAGTGAACTTAGATGCATGCCAGGGTGTTAAAATAACTTAAATTCAAAGA
The DNA here is from genome assembly GCF_052857255.1 of Amblyomma americanum. Taxonomy (NCBI): domain Eukaryota; kingdom Metazoa; phylum Arthropoda; class Arachnida; order Ixodida; family Ixodidae; genus Amblyomma; species Amblyomma americanum. Next base: position 54,453,579 of record NC_135499.1, on the reverse strand, counting down.
CAAAATTTGAAATAATTATTTAAAACACGTATACAGTCCAATTATGTTGTATCCTGTGAATTTGGAATATTCTAATGGACTCGAATATTTGAGCCAAATTGAACGCCCTGAAGGGCATTCACAAGCCTTAGTTTTCTTGATAACAGAGAAGTCTTCGAAAGGCTAAGCAACTACAATATATCAACACTGCAAAGCAGGATCCTCTACCATCCTGCTAGAGATTGTGTCTTCGATTTTTTTTTATTATTTCACTCACGCGTTTCGTCAAGGACAGGAACAATTGTGGTGCCCCGTCTGCAAATCAGGACACTTTGCTAAGGCCGCTGAAATCAATATTGTACTGCCCCTGAGGCACCCTGCTCGCCGCAACGTGCGCCCGAAGTCGCCTGAAAAAAAAAATACATAGAACAGAGATGACAGGGAAATGTCCGCTACTATGGCTCTTGATTTGAAATGTTACAGATCTGAATACAGCAGGTTTACAGAATCTATAACAGAAGCAGTCTCTGTAACCTGACTTTCCTTGTCTATCACTTGCCTTGCCCTAGGCTTTTGTCACGCAAATGCGATATAATATACGGCGCGTCGGAGACGCGAAAGCGGGCCAAATACAACGTTCGATGGTGGCACCACCGATGCAGACGCCACTAATGGCAACCTCCCCCTCCAAGTTCCGACACGTGCCACTCTGCGTAGGGGCGGCTCCTGAAAAAGCACTTCTGGTGTTCAAACGGGCCCACTGCGCCGGCCTAGGCAGCGTGTTTTGTCAGGTGGCGCAACCCACGGAGAGTGGCACGCGCCGGAACTTGTAAGGGGGAAGTTGGGGTTGTTACTATTGCACCTGATGGTTACATATCACACACTAGCAAAGTTTATCGCCTATAACTCTGAGCTCGTGACGTTCAGGTAGGACTTTGCTCTGATGGGTCTTAGCCATTGGGCTTTTAACATTCCTACTGTGCCTGGCGATATTTTCTGCGAGTGCCGCGAAGAAAGTGGCCGTAAAGACGCTGCTGACAGGGGGCGTGCAAAATAACGAAGCCATCTTTCGTGGGCACACTCTCCCGAACTGTGCGTTGTTTCAAAGAAACCAACCTGGCAAAGCTCAGGTAGCACAATGGGTACCTGCTCAGTACGAGCGGGAGAGCACCTTAACTGCCTAGAAGGATGGTGAACGCCACAAAGAACATTTAATTTTTTTTACCATGAAAGTGCATGGCGTTTATTTCATTTCATTTATTGTCTCCTTACAGGCCTGAAGGCATTACATAAGGGGGGACATATTCGTTTGCAACAGCAAAAGTGATGTGAACATGCATAATAGAAAATAAAACGTACAAACAAATATAACGAGGGCTGTAAGCGTGTCAGGGTTCCACAGCAAGTGATACGGCACTCTTCAAAGACATATTAAACAATATTCACTATAAAGTGCGCTGAAGCGATCAAAATATATGGGAGATGAATTTTTATTTTCTCGCGCAATGTTTTGTGATCAGTGCGTGAAGCGATGTCATTAGGCAGTGAATTCCAGAGTGTCATTGCGTTGGCAAAGAATGAGTTGTTGTAAGCAGACGTGTGGCCACTGATGCGTGCTTTCGGGTTACCGCGACTGGGGCGGGTAATAGAGAGCGTCGTGATCTTGTGTTGGGATAAAATGTACGGAGTAAGCATAAGCGGGAAACGACTCGGCGGGATTCGAGTGTTGAGAGACGGAGGGACTGCTTGAGGGCGGTGGCACTGGCTTCTCTTGAGTAAGATTAAGTGATGAACCGAGCAGTGCAATCTTGGGTCGATTCTAATTCGATGGTGAGGTACGATTGGCATGGGTGCCAGATGGATGATGCATACTCTAATTTTGGGCATACAAATGTTTCGTGCCCTAGCTGTTTTATGATAGGGCACGCAAATTTCAGATTTCTTCTCAGGTAGCCAAGTGTGCGTGAAGCGTCGGAGCAAATAGTTCTAATGTGGGTGACTCAAGAAAGTGACGGTGTTATATGTACACCCAGTTATCTTTAATATTTTGCGGCGTCGATATGGACTGATGAAATGGTGTGTGGTGCTTCAAGGTGTGTTTGTAAGTGAAGGACAATGATTTTCACTTTGTAAGATATAAAGGTTTTTATGGTTTATGGTTTATGGGGGATTTAACGTCCCAAAGCGACTCAGGCTATGAGGGACGCCGTAGTGAAGGGCTCCGGAAATTTCGACCACCTTGTGTTCTTTTACGTGCACTGACATCGCACAGCACACGGGCCTCTAGAATTTCGCCTCCATCGAAATTCGCCCGCCGCGACCGGGACCGAACCCGCGTCTTTCGGGCCAGCAGCCGAGCGCCATAACCACTCAGCCACCGCGGCGGCTGAGATTTAAAGGCATCTGCCATTTTCACACCATGATGCAATATGCCAAGGTCCTGTTGCAAGACAAGGGTACCAGTCGGGCTGTTTATTGCATTATAAATGACACAATAATCCGCAAAGGGTCGCAATTTGCATTCTATGTTAGAGGACAGGTTGTTAATGTATATTGAAAAAAGTAATGATGATAGGCGCGCCCCATGAGGGACACCGGATGTTACATCTGTTAAGGGTGACTTGTTGATACTGGCGGATGTGAACTGCGAGCGTCCTTTTATAAAATGTTCGAGCCAGGATACTAGATTGGTAGGAATCCCGAGGCACGAAAGGCTCGCAAGCAGATGATTCTGAGATACGCGATCGAATGCCTTTGAAAAGTCTAAGACGACTGCATGTATTTCGATGTTATCGTCTATGCCCTTAAGTATGTCTTGGGTGAACTCGGCGAGCAGAGTTTCGCATGACCGCGATTTCCTGAAGCCATGCTGATGAGGATAAAAGGAGTTAATTGAATCAAGGTGGGACATTAAGCTTGACGATATAATGCGCTCTAGAAGCTTAGTATATATGCTAGTAAGAGATATTGCGCGATAGCTAGCGGCGCATGCGCGATTACCTGATTTGAAATAGGAGACAGTTCGGGCTATCTTCCAATTATCAGGAACGCTTCCGGTGTGTAAAGATTGGGTAAATGCTAGGTGTAATATCTGGCTTGCTAATTACCTACTGATAATGATAGATGCCTCTTGTTCGCGGAACATTATTTATTTCTTATCACTGCAGCTGCGAATAGGGGTCAGTCTTGCACTATATGTAGACATTTAAAGTTGAAAAAAAGTAGCCATTTTATTCCAATAGAAATGAACCTGAAAACTCATAGTGGGGAACAGAACTATCCATTTAGCGTTTGTAGCTTATAGGCTGTTTCAATAATGTTGAAAGCTGCAATGTGTAAAGTAGAATTGCCATCATAATTAAATGCATCCATTCTTCATTCCTATCAGAACGCTGCCTTCACGTCTGTGCAGTTTTTTGGTAATTTGTGCTATAATCAGGGAGGCGCCGCTCCCTTTTTTCCACGGCGATGGAAGTAGAGGCTGCTGTGCCTCTATTGGAACCCGGTCGGTCGGCATCAGCCGCCCAGAGGAAGCGCCTGCATCGCCAGAGTGACTCGAACAGCCAGGGCACCGTTGTGCAGTCGGTGCCAACTGAAGACTCCTCGTCCTCGGCCGACGACGGTTTCATACCGAGTGTTGGCAAGAAGGCCAAGCTCAGACTGCGTAGAGAAGCCGAATCGTCCTCATCGAGCACGTCAACGGTGTCCTCATCAAGAACGCTAACGATCATCACGTCGCGAAGTTCCTCGGCGCATACAGCCTTGTTTGTGCCGTTGAACTCAACGAACAACTTGAACCTACTGAACAGGCAAGCCATCTCTATTTATCTGGAGAGCCTTGTACCGGGAGGCATAAAAGTTGTCAGAATCAACCCGTTCAAAAACGTGATTGCCATTGATGTGGTGGAGCGAAGTTCACTAGAGAATTTAACCGCAATCACAAAACTCGGTAACATCAGTGTACGCCCCCTTATTCTCCAGGACAGCGGCACTACGGCTGGCGTAATATACAACGTCGATATCGCCATCTGTGATGCAGATTTACCCATGTTGATCAAGCCGGCAACCGACGGCATTTCCATCATTCAAGTTCAGCGGTTAGGCAGATCTCCATGCGTCAAGCTGACCTTCAAGAGTGACTGCATACCATCGTACGTGAAGGTTGGGCACTTTCGTCATCCAGTTCGACCTTCTGTTTCAAAGTGCCTTAACAACAGCGTCCGGTGATTTTCGGTTGTAGACACCCATGGCAGCGACCATATCCCAACCTATCTGATTATTACCGGCCATTCCACATTTTCCCCAGCCACGTGTAGGCAGCGCATTGACTGGACAGTTTTTAAATTACTTATGGAGGCTGCTTGCGCAGAGGGCTTCTCTACCGGTCTTGAACAAAAAATTAAAGAGGCCATGGAACACGCCACCTGCCCCTTTAACCCTGTCGCTAGCTACACCAATTTTACTTCGAATTGCAGCGACTGCGATCACAACGGCGCAGGGCAGAGCGCAGATACCGACGCACAAAGTCACGCCTAGACCTAAGAGATGCAAAACGCATACAGAAGAAGATTCAGCGCAGAATTCAGGCACTGCAAACACAACGGTGGAGGACATTTTGCCAAACACTTGATCCACGGAAGCCTTTGTCACGCGTTTGGAGCGTAATTCGGGGTCTTCGCACGTACCCTCAACAGCGCTACCAGTTCAAGTCCGTAGCGCTCCACCAAAGGCGCAGTGTGGTTGAGGTAGCTGAAGATTTCTGCGCAAGAATAACAGGCCCTCCGAATCCAGGCGCAACGCTGCACTGCAACAATGTTCCACCCTCACGGGATTCTCGGATGGATTCACTATTCTCCATGGAAGAACTTGGTGCTGCGCTGGCTTGTTGTAGAAGGTCATCATCACCAGGGCCCGATGGTGTGACGTACTCCGCACTTGCCAACCTTGGCAAAGAAGCTCGACGGCCTCTTTTGAACACTTATAACAAGTCATAAACTGCTGGCATAGTTCCTCATGATTGGAAGGCCAGTCGTGTGGTTCCACTTCTTAAGCCGGGGAAATCACCGCTCGACCTTTCATCGTGCCGTCCAATTGCACTAGCCAGCTGCGTCGGCAAAGTCATGGAAAGCATGCTGCTCACACGCGTGGAATGGTACTTGGAGCAATATCAGATTTATCCAACCTTCATGTCTGGGTTCCGACGGGGCCGCTCTTCTATCGACAACGTGGTTGACCTTGTAACGTCGGTGCAGCACAGCAAAAGTTTGAAAAGATTGACCGTGGCATTGTTTTTGGATATCAAGGGCGCGTAAGACAACGTAACTCATCAGGCCATTTTGGACGCAATGGAAGCTGCTGAGATCGGAGGCCGCACGTTCAGCTGGATACGCGGCTATTTATTAGAGAGGTCGTTTTTTGTCCTGACTGCGGACGGACCAACGTCCTTACACCGAAATTCGCGCGGAGTCCCTCGGGGTGGATTGCTGAGCCCAGTTCTCTTCAACCTTGCTCTTATCGGCCTGGTCGGCGTATTGCCACAATCTGCTCAGATCTCGGTATATCCAGACGACATCTGGATTTGGGCATCAGGGGTGACCCTTCCTCAAGTTCGTGCAAGACTTCAAAAAGTGGCATCGATATTGACATCTTATCTTCGCTTGCAGGGCCTGAACATTTCGACCGAAAAGTGGTAACTTGTCGCGTTCACATGCAAAATAATGTCACGTTACACCATTCGCATAAATGGCGAAGCCATTCCCTATGTGAGAAGCCACAGATTCTTTGGTGTTGTCATCGACAGGAACCTCTCGCGGAGTACACATATCTACGAGATGAGAAAGAGACTAATTTCGATTGTCCACGTCCTCCCCTTCCTCGGGGGAAAGTCCTGGGGCGCATCAGTGCGCTCGATGCTACAACTGTACCGTTCCCTATTTCTGGGCTACATGCGGTACAGTCTTCCGATATTCAGTTCCATTAGAAAAACAAATATCAAGACTCTTTAAAGTGTGCAAGCGCAAGCTCTCCGTATCTGTTTTGGACTGCCTAAATGTGCATCAACAGCAGCAACTGTTCTTGTTGCCCAGGAACATCCTGTTACTACATACATTGCTGTTGACCCCATGAGAACAATTATTAGGCACCTCACACGGGTTCCCTGTCATCACCTCGCAAAACTCCCAATAATTAGGCCGCGTACTGCATTTGCCAAAGTCATTGAAGCGCTTCGCGCATATCTTCCATCGCATTTCACCCCCGTGTCAAGACCGAGCTCAACCTTATGGAGTCTTCATGAACCTCTTCTTTTATCTCCTCTTCCCGTCACCCAGAGCAGAGTAGCAGGCCAGACATTTATTTTTCAGGCCAACCTCTCTGCCTTTCTTATCAATAAACCCTCTCTCTCTCTCTCGGGTTCACCTCTATATTCCTGGCATTACAAAGAGAGCTTGAGTATCACTGCCCGCTCTCAAACAACTGACATTGAATCACCTGCATTCTTACCACAGTCACCGCATACATATTTACACAGATGGATCAGTTCACTCGACCAGTTCTGCGGGGTCGGTGGTGATACCGGCCAGATCCATCTTCATGAAAGTGAAGACGACCCATCCAACATCTTCAACTGGTGCGGAACTCGCAGCCTTACGGGCTGCGGTAGAGTTCATCACTCAAGAACCTCCACATGACTGGACGGTTTTCACCGACTCTAAAGCAGCCCTTCAAGCCCTGCAAGCTGCGCAACGCCGCGGGTCGCAGGAGAAACTTGTTGCTGAGTCCGTCTACTGTACCATGGCACCGTTTCCAAAGGTCATGACATCATTTTTCAATGGCTGCCAGGACACTGTGGTATTTACGGTAATCACCAGGCCGATGCGGCTGCACGTTCTGCTCACAACGACGGACTTCCAGTGAGGATCCCAATATCGAGACCTGACGCTGCGTGTGGGCATCGCCCTTTGGCGCTGGAGCTCACACTTTCAGCGTGGAACACGGGAGAGTTTTGCAACCTCCGCCTCAAGGCACTGGACCCTGAACTGCGCCTTCGTCTTCCACGTAACTTAGAACGTCGCGACGCAACATTGTTATGCCGTTTATAGATCGGTGTTGCATTTACCAATTACTATGCTTTCCGGATGGGGATGGCCGACAGCCCTGCCTGTGAGAGCTGTGGTTGTGAGGAGACCATCGCTCATCTTCTCTGTGAGTGCCCTGCATTTGCGAGTGCAAGACATACACTGTGTTGTGTCCTGGACCGTCTCGATCCTCGCCCATTAACAGAGCAAAA